>NW_028277042.1:2561486-2712162 GCF_059951505.1 Python bivittatus | reverse complement strand
TGTCAGAATCGATGGTATGGAAAAGCTTCTCCAGCTCTTCCTCATTAAGAGTCCCATCGGAAAAGAAGGCCTGGAATTCTTCCAAGGAGAGCTTCCCGTCATCTGTAAGCAATAAAACAGAAGGAGTTGCGAATGAACGGCAGAGAAAGGGGGGCAGAACAGAAGGGAAGGATAACCAGCGCAAAGACATGCCATAGCCAGGATCATGACTTAGGATGGGTACCAGTTTGGCAGAAATTCCATACTCATCCCTTAACATCTTCTGGGAAAGTCCCTTGTCTGTTTGAGTGATAGACCAATTGTCCATGTTGGTCTAAAGGCAGCTTCCTGTTTCATGCTTTGGGGCACTGCTGAGGTCTCTAAATTGGCTTGGAGGATTAGTCATAGGCTCAGGACTAGCATCTTGATTTTTTGCTTTGCGAAATCTGCTTGTAAAGTTAAACATCCCCTACATGCTTACATTTTTAAAAAAATATATATGACAATATTATTTTCTATATTATTTTCTTTTTAAACAGGGGCCCATCACAGCCTCCTTTGGAAGAACAGAGACAATAAAGAGGAGTTGAGATCTGTTGACACTCTGTCTTAGCTCTCAGACAAGGAGATGGTGCTCTATAACAACCTCACCTAAACTGGCCCCTTCCAGATGTGCAAGAACTGCATTTCCTAAATTCCCATCTAGCACATTGGCTGGGAACTGTGGGAAATGGAGTCTTATTACATCTGAAGAGTACCAGGTTGGGGAAGGTGCTCTAGGGAACAAGTAAAGTAACCAGTCTCGAGAAGGTGCTCTAGAAAGAGTCAAATTATTGGTCTAGACCCTCCAGTTGGGACATTAAAACCTAGCCACAAAAAATTGACCCAGAGATGTTTTCCTCATTCAGAGAATATATACCATGAAAGAAAAATATCAAAATGCTTAAGAGATACTTCATCTGTCAGCACGGAATAGCAGTGATAGGTAGCCCATGTCTGGTAGGCTCAGATACAAGTCCCAATTTAATCATGGAATTTATGGAGAAATGTTGACCAGCCATTCATCTCAGGCCTCACAAAGATAATATAAAAGGAGACTCCATATTACTTGCTTGATATTTGAGCTATCCAAAAAAAAAAAGGGGGGGGGATATATATGTACTGTGTAATAAAATACAAGGCGTTGCAACTTCTCAAAACAATTCCACCATCTTCTGGTCTAGATTAACATATACCCTGAAGAAAACCGAAGTTACTATTCCAACATTGATCACGTTTGTAACCTGCTTTGACTGAAGCATTATGTACTTCATGGATTGGGTTTTAAATGCAACTGAAATGAACAAAACTCTTGGACTCTGATGATTCAGCTGGGTTTGGAAATATTTGGGTGTCTCCAGCATCTCCACTGGCCTGACATGGAGCAGTATACTAGTATTCCTATAGTTTTTGAATGTTTGTAAAAATATATGTGTTAGTAAACTTCAGGATTTTTATATGTTATTTTAACAGATGTTAAATGGACAGCTGATACCATCCTACTATTAGCAATTAATTGATATCTCTTCTAACCCTTGTTTGAAAATAAAATTTGCAACTATGTCTCTGCCAGAATTTTGGATCAATGTGCAAATGAGTACAAAAGTATTACATGAGAGGGCTATAAACATATTGATTCCATTTGCAATATACTATTTGTGAGAGTCATAGTTTTTTTCAGCTACTGCTATACAAAGCAAGTATTGATAAAGAAACAAGAGAAGTCTCAAAAATGAAACCAAGATTTCAGGAATTTCCCAAAACTAATCAAGCTCTTCCTTTCTTGTAAATAGTATGGTTTTCAATTTGATTTTTTAAAAATTTCTGATGAAACCATAAAGTTGTGAAATCCTTACAATTTAATCAATTAGAGGAAGTGGTACATGTATTTCTTGCACAGCTTAACCCCAATGAAGTCATTAGCTTCATTTGTGTGGCCCCAAACACATTCATGTATTATTTTAGGTGGTTGTGATATCACAAAATTTGAGAAGTTTTGATCCAACCTATTTTGTGAACCCAGCCCAATTATGCTTTCCTTGATAAACCTTGTTTAAACAAAACTGGTCTAATAAACCACAATGGCTGGATTCAGCCTCTATTAAGAATCGTTTACTTCTTTACCATCACTCTGCTTCCTTCTGCCCTGGTTCTGTGAGTTGTGCTGTAACCAGGGGTTTAATTTTAGAAAAAGTTAGCTTTGGAAGCACTGAAATTCTTTTTACTACAATTCATTTTTATCTCTTCTCCCACCTTATTTCTAGCCACGATCAAGTCCTTAAACTAGTGTTTCTCAACCTTAGCCACTTTAAGCTATGTGGACTTCCACATGCTGGCTGGGGAATTCTGAGAGTTGAAGTCCACATAGCTTAAAGTTGCTGAGGTTGAGAAACACTGCCTTAAACATTATCCTCAAAAGTGTAAACCTTCCTTCAAAAGATGTAGCACACAGCCTATTAAAAATTGGCATGTAGTCTTTATCATGATACTGGGCAAAGCTCAGTTCAAGCCTGTCCCTTTATCCTTTCTATCTATGCAATATATTTTAATCTAGCACACAGAGTACTTCTAAATTGTGCATTGACTAAATGTCAGGAGCGAGTGGATCTTACAGAGCAAGCAGGTTTGTGAGATAAGAGTTGCCAAGAGCGCAATGGGAACTTGGAAATGATTAACAGATTTAAAAATGCTCCCCCCTCCCCCAAAATAATGGGCTGGACAGTTATAATACTCTGCATATCTAAGAGTACAAGTTAAAGTAAGCAATACTGATCTGAGAACTTGAGGAGTCTCAGAAGCTTTATTAGGAAGGCACCAAAAAGTATATCTGAAGTAGAAAAGTGCAACAATACGATACAGGTAGTCCTCACTTAATGTCAGGTTCAGCCCAAGAACAACAGCAAGACAGTCCAGACTGCAGATCAAGGCACACTTTCAGTCAGGAAGTCTCAGCCTGCTTGGGACAATAGAAATTATGCATGTTCTTTTATACTGTGAATTCTACTCCAATTAAAGCCAAATTTGATTTTATTTTGCCTCTTCTTTTAATCAAACCTTCCCACGGCATTCAGATAGGTTTTAAGTAAATTATTTGCCAGGCAATAGAGATCCTAATGGGGACGTGGTGGCGCAGCGGCTTAATGACGCTGAAAGTTGCCGGCCAGAAATGGTCGACGCTTCAGCGGTTCGAGTCCAGCCTTCGCATTAGGAGGGTGAGCTCCTGTTTCTTCCCCAGTTCCTGTAAACTCAACAGTTCGAAAACTCACGTGAGTTCGAAAACTCACGTGAGTAGATAAATGGGGACTCTCACTCCGGTGGGAGGAAAAATGCTGGCGGCGCCTTGCAAAAAGGAGTCAGGAGCAGTTGCCGGTAAGCGCGAAAAACCGTGCGCGCCCAAAAAGGGCGCGAAGCAACGGAAACCCCGCCAGCTGGGCTCTGCCCTAGGAAGGAGGCCATGGCAAACCACTTCCGAAACACCTTGCCTTGAAAACTGCAAGGACTCGCCCAAGCAGTCACTGCAGAGTCAGTAACGACTGAGCGCAGATTAAAAAAAAAAAAAGAGAGAGAGATCCTAACATGATTTAACAGGTGACAAAATACTGGAGGATATCTTTAAGGAGTTTGCTGTAGCAAGATCACCACTAATGAATAATTCTGGTTCATTTTGGTCTGCCCAGATCAAACTGTATGAATGTCTATTATTGCATGTAATGGTGCTTTGTTTGTGTCTAAGACTGCAAAAAAATTTCTTTTCCTTCCTCACTGTAAAGAAAGCCTAAGACTGGGGGGGGGGGGGGGGAGAATTAGACAGAAATCCATTGTGATTACATCTACTATTAGTAATGGAAATTTGGCAGACTCTTCCTGTGCTTCTGCAAATGAAGACTAATAAATTAAGTATCATGAATTGCTAATTTTCTGTGCTGGAGATCAAGATGCAGAGCAGCTCTTCTGAAAGCAAGTCTGCTTCTGAGACTTGTCTATCAGCACACAGGAGATGGCTTTCTCGTGCATCCCTCGCAGGTGATGAAACATACTCCCACCAGAGCTGTGCCGGTTTCCCTTCTCTCTGCCTTCACAAAGTCTGTCAAGGCGTCTCTTTTTCACCAGGCTTTTCACAGCCAATGGTTTGGTGCCAACTCCACAATTCTGGGAAAAGACACAAACTACTTTAAGAAGTTGGAGACAGATGCTACGTTTGTACTCACTCCCCAGATCATCTTTGGGGCTCAGTTCCAATCACTGCAGAATTTTCTTGGGAAAGGTGGTTCAGTGACATCTGAAAGGGGACAGGTTGCCTGTTCTTGTCCTGAAGCAAAAGGCAACTTTAGACCATTGGTCAGGTTTTTGGCCTCTAACTTAAAACTGAAAATACTGTAATTCATTTTCTAAGCAGGGTTCTCACAGAGCCTCTTTAGCAAGATTTTTTTTTTCAAGAAGAAAGGGATTAGATAATAAGAATTCCAGCAACTGAAACATTTACAAACATATATCCAAGGTAACCCCAATATACATTAGGGTGGAAGCAGGTGAGGCCACGCTATAAAATAAGTGGGCCCAGAATTAAAAATATATATAGAAATAATTCCTCTTCATATAAATGCCCAAACATGGGGGAAGAGATTAACTTAGATGAGCTTCCAGACAATTTTAGAAACTTGCTGCCAAATTCCAACAAAAACCTGCAGCATTAAATCTCAATGGTTCAGTCAGAGGAGTTTTGGGGGTTACAGAGGCTAACTTGAACATAAGTGGCCTTGGGATCTTAAAATACATGATCCTACTCTGAGCTGTCAGTGTCCCGCAAGATTCTTTTATTTCTAGTAAAATAAATAATGCCCATAATATAAATAAATAATTCCCCATAATGCCTCCCCAAATCTCCAGGCATTAAGGGAAAAAAGCAGAAAAGAAGAGTGTCCCTCAATAATACTGATTTTTTTCTCCTCCCCAGATACTCCAAAATGTAGGGCACTATTAAAAAAAAAAAAAATTGTGGACATAAACCATCCACTGTTGCCCTTCACTGATGGAAGATCTTCAGTCCCCAAGAATCTGAGGTGTTCCCTCATCCCATCTTCTGTGACTGAGCAGAAAAGGAGCATGATGCATTAATGACCTCATCACCATCCATTATACATAAGGAGATCACTGGCCAGGCATCACAGAGTACCAAATCGGTACTCTACCATTGTACCAGGCAAGGTGTCGGAAGCTGCACCACTGGTCCAGGGGGACACAGTCGTAAGAGACAGTCTGCAGTGCAACACTTTAATGGAGATCTCATCAACTCCATATAAATCATACCCTGTACGTAGAAAGCTCATTCTCAAGGAGAAGAGTTAGACCCTAGGCATTTCTCCAAGACAACTACATGTTCCATGGTGTAGGGAGCCAGTGAGACAATGTTGAAGCAAATATTCAGAAAAAGTTAGGCAAACAAAGATGACAGAGCATTTCTTAAGTCCTAGGAAGAGCTAGGAATCAGACTTGCAAGCTTCTGTTCTTGTAGGCTATCTCAGTAATGTATAGTTCTGGTCTTACTGTGGAGTGAGTTTCCTAACCTGGTCTATCTCAAAGATATGATATATGGGCAGAGAATCTATACATAATTTGTCCTTCAACCCTGTGTCCCCTACTTTGCAATAAAAAGTGGAATAGTTTGAAGATAGTTCTACCATCTGGACTGCTCTTGGTACGTGAGTGTTGTCTTTGAACATTTCAGTTAATGCTGGGTTGAAATCTGCCTTGTTATTTTTCAAGTTTTCTTCTTGTTGGAAAGAGGCTTCTGTTTTTTCTTCCTTGTTCTCAAAGTGCTGGAGAATTGCTTTTGAACTTCTTTGACAGCGATGGTGAACTAACTTTGTTGTTAGAAATTGTGGAGCTGGCTGTGTTGTTACCTGTTCTAATCCTTCTGTCGCTCATAGCCTCTAAGGATGCTCACTTTTACCAATCTAAAAAAGTTTTCACTACTGATTTAACAAAAGCACAGATAGCCAGAGAAGTTACAGACTGGTGGAGAGATGATTGTGCAATGAAACAGTACCTTGTAAATAGATGCAAGAATATCACCCTCCATCCTTTAGAATCTCTCAGACATTTGCTTCTCCCTTGAAATAAATTCAGAAGCAGATTCTCTTTCATCAGGTTGGATTAGAACTGATGATTAGGCACAATTACTTCTCTCCTGGAGAACAGACTGCAAGCAATGAAGATCTGAGGAAGACATCTGAGAGTGACTATTCTGCCTTGGCAGACCCTTGGGTGAAAATTAATGATGTCTTTCCTCCTACTTTTTTACTTTTAATCAGTGCCTCAACTGATTAAAGCCACAAGGGCAGCAGAGGACAATATCTATGGGCCCATCTAGTGACCACCATGGTGAATGGAAGAGTGGGACTTGGAATGTATGAGGAATAAATGGGAAACAGCATGAATTAATACATGATATTAAATAAAGAAAATGGGTATGTTTTGGATCTGTGAAACTAAAAGAAAGGGAAGGATGTAACAGTTCTGAATGAAAATGACTGAATTTGTGGGGCAGAGCTGATGATTATATGCAGGGAATTATGAATGAAAAAACTAAAACAGATGTCAATATAAATTGAAGGCCTCTGTGTTATTCTGGATGCATACAACAGTAGGAAACCATAGGCTGCATGTTATGCTGCACTAAATAGTGATAATGGAAGAATCAGAGATGACTTTTAGGGGAAAAAAACACATTTTCAATGAATGTGTTCCCAGGGAAAAATAATTCTAAGTGACATGAATGGATGGGTGGAAACCAGATGAAAGAATAAAAAGAAAGCAATTAGGTGATTCAGAGATACAAGAATGCATTAGATTGGGGATTGGTGAGATTCTTCTTAGAAAAAAGGCCTTTTTGTTTTGAACACATGGTTAAGCATAAGTCTATTCATACATATGCATGGCAAAGGAATGAATATAAATCTAACAGCATAATGAACATTCAAGAGAATTGGTGGAGGATACATGAGTGATGGGAGGTTTTGAAAATTGAATAGGCTATTATTTGATAATGTCAAGGGTGGAATGTTGGAAACATGGAAGAAAAAGAAAGTGAAAGAAACAAGGGTGAAAGGAGAATGACTGCAGGAACAGAAAATACAAGTCCTGAATGAAAGAGTATTAGACGACAGGTTAATCTCCCCAAAGAACGAATAGAAAATAGATATAAGAAGATATGGAAGCTATTTGGAGCACAAAGAAAAGAATTATATTATAGAGTGCCACAGAAGCGTGTGGAGTTACTCTAATGGGAAGTACAGTGAAGGTGCTTTGTAAAGAGCACTGGTTTCTTCTTCCCCCCCCCCTTATCTCTTTGCTGAATGCCAGATTGTCTTCGAAGAAACAATTAGATGAATACAAGTTGTTTGTTTTACCAAGCTTTTGCAACAGTCGTGGGGCCCTGCATTCCAGAGAGAGAGAGATAAGAAAAATCTTGTATGCCATTCTCTTGGTAACCAGAAGAATAAGTTACATTTAAGTTTACCTTCCTAAGAACCACCTTTCACTTGCTCAGACCGTCCCAAAAATCCCTTGTATGGGTGTGAGGGGATGTACTATCTGATTACAGATTTACATGTCTATAAAGTCTCTGATGTTTGTGTTGTAAGGTGTGATTTCATCAACCTCTCTTGTGAATGTGTTGATTGGGGTCACCCAGCTGTGTCTTGATCAAAATACATCTGTTATCTTAAAGAAGCCTCGTCTCAAGTCTTTTTATTTGGCTTTATTGAGACTTGGGAAATAAAAGGTGCCATACAACAGAAAAAGATGTTGGCGAAGTGAAGTCAAAAACCATGGATAAGAAAAAAATACATATAAGAGAATGTTGGCTGAAAAAATGAGGATAAGAGAAAGTTATTGGATAAAAGTATTGGTGGAATGGCATAGAATCAATACCAATTGTATAAATTGAGGCAAATGATGCAAATCACTGTGGAAATTTGCTGCACTGCTTGTAAAGTCTGTGGTGTCCAAGGCTGCTAAATCAAGATTTTGCCATAGCTGCAAATAACAAAATCAAAGAGAACAGGTATGGCTCAGAGTAAAAGAGGCAGAGAAAATATAGGACAATTTTGATGGGAATAAAAAAGTATTTCAGAAGTGGGAGAAGAAGCCTCCAGCAGAGTGAATAGAATTGATAATAGTTAAGAATTAAGTTGGCATGAAACTGCCATCGAGGAAAGCTGGAAGGATTATTTTACAGATCATATGAGAATGACAGCGACATGCCAGATAGTGAAATCAAAACATGTAATGTTTGTTTTCAAAAATAAAATGGATGAAAAGGAAGTCATAAATGCTGTGAGAATGTTAAACAAGGATAAAGCTGTAGGTACAGAAAGGGTAACATGAGACATGCTAAAATATGGATGTGGGTTGCAAGTAGTTTAATATGTGGATGAAGACTGCCTCTGTGCCTGCAAATGGGGAAAATGCCATTCTTTCATACAATGGGAAGGGTAAAAAAGCGTGAATATAAAAACTACAGGGGGATTAGTTTGTTAAGAATCCATTGGAGTTGGGCAGCTAATAAATTTGAAGGAAGGAAGGAAGGAAGGAAGGAAGGAAGGAAGGAAGGAAGGAAGGAAGGAAGGAAGGAAGGAAGGAAGGAAGGAAGGAAGGAAGAAAGAAGCTTGGGAAGGCTTTGGGCAGAAGTCAGACTGAAAAGGTACAAGAGGAGACAATTAGCAAATTTTGGGAAAAGCAGTGCAACGTTATGCCTGGCAGGAGAAGGGCAGACCAGGTTTCTGCTCTTCAGCAGGCCACTGAGAAATTGCAGTCTGAGAAAGAAAGTTTATTCTAAGTTGTAGATTTAGAGAAAGTACATGATAAGCCTTAGAATAAATGGAAAGCCTAGTGAATGGTTCAGCATTGGGCAAGGAGTAAGATGAGGATATATAAACCCCTCTTCCTTGTTTAATGTATTTGTGGATAAATGTAAAATGAAACATTGTTTGATGGATCCCCATTTAGTGGACTTTGAATGTGGCAGACCAGCTGGTGTTGGGGGAAAATTCAGAAGAGATGGTGTTGTGGTATGCCATCTTGACTTCTGTTACAAAAGGCAGGATATAAATCCAACAAATAAATAAAATGATGCAAATAATGCCACTCAAGCAAGCTTACATCATCACCTAATGGCATCAATATGCAAATGACATAAATCACTGCAAAAGGCTTTCTTTCATATTTAACAGACATCTGAAAATAACAGCATCTTACCCTCTCCTCCAAGATCAAAATGATCCCAACTCTACCCGCCTTTTGGAAAGCTCTTATTTTATTTTTAAGTTTTATTTTATTTTTATTTTTCAGTGATTTTGAACCACTGACATATTATTGCTATGCCTGTTTTTTATCTGCATGCTGCTGTGAGTCATATCTGATTGGGTGGCTATTTAAATTGATTTGATAAATAAAGGTATACCCTCTTCCCCTCAAAGGATTGTTAAAATAAAGCGCATTATGTATGAAAAGTTTGCAGAGAAGTCAGAGGTCCTACTGATTGCAGAGGTGAATGTATGTGTAAAATGGGTGCAGAACAACCCACGTTGTTGGCTGAGAACCTGAACGATCTACAGTGAATTTTAGACTGTATGATGTAACCTACAATCTTGATTAATGTCTCAAAGACCAAGATAGGGAACAATGCAGTAAACACTTGCAAGTTTTATCTATAAACTTTACTATGAGGTAGGTTTTATTAATTTCAGTCAGTGGCCAGTATAAAGAAAAGAGAAACAAGTGAAACAAGAGCAAGTTCTTGCATTTCTGTCATTAGGCAGAATGCTTACTTGAAAATGCTTGGAGAAATTTTAAGAAGTACAAAGGCTCATAGAAAGGAGGTGGATAGTGTGTTGAATGAATGAGCGCCAAAAGGAAACAACGATGCGTAGGAGCGCACTTCTCCCCATTCTGTTTCATGGAAGTGAGAGTTGGGTATGTCGGGAGAAGCCTACTGCAGTGGGAATGGGATACCTAAGAAGTGTACGAAGGAAAGCATGAAGAGATGGGGTCAAGAGTGAATGAGCAATGAATGAATATGGACTCCGTGGTGGTTTTGGTCAGATGGAGAAAGTGAATGGGGATCGGATTACAGAACAAATATCGAAAGATAGAGGGAATGGATCAAAAGGAATGGGAAATCCAAGTAAATCATGGTTGGATAAGGATGACAGATCCTGAAAAGGAGAATGGTAAGACCTTTAAAGAACAAAAGGCAATCCATGAAGCAATGGGTGGATATAGTGGTGGAATCAAGGATAGTTTGAAGGAGAGAAAGGTGCAGAGAGGTATAGCAAATGGCGTGGGCATAAACTCGTTTTAGCTAATGTAGGAAAAAATGATCTCATGCCTTTAATTTTGGGGGGGGGGGGTTACTGTTTCATACTCTGTTTCTGAGCTCTGCCTAACATGGCTTACCCCAAAGGGACCCTTATGGTGAGTACATCTGCATGTAGTGAGAGTTATGGACTATATTGGAAGGATCAAAAGAAGTCTAAAGTACAAAATAAATAAAGATAGGAACACCTATATTTTTCCCGTCATTCCCCCGCACCTCCCAGGTAAGAGCATATTAAACCATTTCTGCTGCAGAATTTCAAAGATGCCTCATGAATATTTAATGCCTGCACTATTTCATTCTTGCTGAATGCATTTTTCCCACACACATAGCCTAGCATTTCTGTTAGAAAATAAATAAGGACCTCTGATCAGTTGCCTTGGTCATTAAATCTAATGGATAGAGGCCCTGTCAGAATCATCCGAAGAAATACCCATATTTTTTTGACCCAGTTCCTTCCAAGGAAATGGGGGGCCTGGGGTCAAGCTTTTGTATCTTTAGACACCAGATGCACACAAAGGGGTGATCAAGAATATACCCAGAGTGATTTTATTTCTATTGCTTTCTTATGCAAGAAACAGGAAAATGACGAACATATTATGTTGCATATAAGAAATAACACTGCCTAGTTTTTGAACACAACCTTAAACTCTAGCCACACAGTATCATACTGATCAATTTTCCATTACTGTTGCCCATATGCACACATACCCGATTTGGGCAAGATGAAGAAAGCTGTGACTATATAGACTTCACTAAGGGAGTAAATACATAATTCCTCTTAGAAATGGCAAGAGGAATTCCCAACCCTCATTTATTAGCAAGTTCATTAAGGTAGCTTTTGTCTGCAATTTGAAATGCTTCTTCCCGGTTTCTTGCCACCTGGCAGAGTTGCGGTTTATGAGATCAGCTGCCAACTAGACTTGCCTTCTCTCTCTTGAGTGTTTATGTCTCCTCTCTCTTCCATGCCTTTCCCAACCTCCCCAAGATCTCTCACCAATACATTGATAGACAGTGTATAAATGGAAATCAAATGCATATCAGTGATCCAAGGTTATAAACTCTCTTTCCTCAGCTGAAAAGTACTCTTTTTAATGCTGCTTTCCATGCTTGATAAATTCATAATTCTTCTTATCATAGTAAGTTTCAAGGCTGGGATATGCAATTCCAAAGTACATTCATATCTTTAAACTATTTTGATCTTTGCAACCCCTTTATCAAACCAAAACAGGGCAAAAGAAGGACAAGCCTGTATCACATGATTAAGTATCCCTTCACTCATTTTACACTTCCAACATAAGGGAATTAATAGCCAGCCCTTTTTATAATATTTTGTTGCATCCAGTAGATGGGAAAAGGAATCTTTTGTGATTCTAATAGCTACCTAGCTAATATACCTCTGAGAACCAGTTTGGTGTAGTGGTTAAAGGCACCAGGCAAGAAACCAGGAGACCAGGAGTTCTAGTCCCGCCTTGGACACAAAGCCAGCTGGGTGATCTTGGGCCAGTCACTCTCTCTCAGCCCTGGGAAGATGGAGGCAAGGACCAACCACTTCCAAACTCTGCAGTGACTCATCCATGTAGACATCAGGAGTCAAGGCTAACTGAAATAAGAGAACTAGTTTGATGTAGTGGTGAAGGTGTTCAACTAGAAGCCAGGAGACTGTGAATTCTGGTCCTGCCTTAGACACAAAGCCAGCTGGGTGACCTTGGGCCAGTCGCTCTCCCTCAGCCCTAGGAAGGAAGAAATGGCAAACCATTGCAAAATCTTGCCAAGACAACTGCAGGAATTAGTCCAGGCAGTCATCAGGAGTCAACACTGACTTGAAGGCACAATATACCCCCTTTAGATAAGTCAATCCCATAAATTGGCAGGCAAAAGACATCAGTTTTGGGATTAATTTGAAGCGCAGGAAGCCAGAGAATCTATAGGTCTCTTGAGAGAGGATGGTACAAGGAAAGATATTCATCCACGCCCTTCAGCCTGCTAGGAAAGAAACAAGTACAAGAAAGTTCAAAAGCTATTTCTTTGCCCAAGAATTTTAATAAGTTTAGGGGGAAAGCCCTACCCTTCCCCGCAAAAGCAGGGCGCCTTTCCTTTGTCATGTACCCTGATGCAGTATTTTCAAACTGATGCTGATCACACATTGGCCAGAGGTGCTTGATCTTCACATCGCAGATGCCCATGGGGAAACGAGTGTGTCAAAATCCGCAAGATGGTGGATGAAGCATCATGATGCAAGCCTTTTGTAGGTGGGTATAAAAGAGGTGGGGTTGGCATCATGGCCCTCCATCTGCCCGGTTGCCAATTTTGACTCACGCCCTTGCAAGGAATTCTGGAACTAAACCCCCTTCCAAACTTCAGACTTCTCCTTAAAGATAATGGAGCTCTGAATGAATGCACCCAGAAGAAATGATAACAGATGGACAGCATTAAAAAAAAAAAGCAAATATCTGTCAGGTTTTTACCACAGGTCCAAGGGCCCACTTCTGTGCTCTTTGTCAGGAAACTAGCTTTCAAAAGGCAGGAAACTACACCAATTAGGCAACAATTTGCCTTTATCCAGCCTCTAATGAGGAACCTACACCACACCTCTCCTTTTCTCCCTTTTCCCCCAATGACCTATTAAATGCCAGGTTCCTCATTTGGATATCAGAAGACAAACATTAAAAGCGAAGCATCCCTTTAGCATGCAAGAAATCACTGCTCACTCCTGAGAAGCCTCCTTCTGTCACTCTCTCAAGCACATCATCTTTGCATTTGTCATCCATTTTCTGATGGTCTTGTCTTGCACAGCCTTCTCTAACCAGGAGGCCTCCCAATGCAGTAGGATTGCAAAGGTCGGTCATGGTTGCTGGGAACTGTAGCGTTGTGGTTCTATCACTTCCAGAGGACATTAGGTTGGAGAAGGCTGTTCTCGCTAAACTTTCGGACCAGAAGCCTTCTACTGGAACTGATAACTCACCCCTCGTCGAGCATGGCAAGCTTGAAAGGAGAACAAGGGCACCATTGCAGCCACCGGTAATGAAACATTTACTTCCACGTGACAATGAGGGTGATTTGAGCTGGCTTCACATACAGCACCACAACATAAGGCAGTTTGTTTGGCTGGGGCTAAGGGCAATGTGTGAACCCAATCATTGTGATGGGTTGGCAAAGCGTGGCTTATGACAGGCAACCACAAATGCAGACACACATGGCTTCAAACGCCTTGATTTCCACTGATTTCCAAAAGCTGTTGACAGGTTCTAAAACTTGATGCCACAATGAAAAAAAATGTTAAATACTGGAGAATAAGCATGTTTGCTATCTTTAATTTAGTTGCATTTAAATATGAAGAAAATCCACTTTCTATCCTGGCCCTCCACTCCTTTTGGGGGAACGGCTCCTAATAATTCACTCAAAGTTCCATTTTTGCCCTTACTGCAGAAAAGGTTATACACCCTTGCTCTATGACACAGCATGTTGTGAGAATTCAGCCACCTGCAGTTTAAGCAATAAAGCATGGTTAAAAATAGCTTATCGCAATGTATAAACACAGCTTTAACTAGCATTACTGCTGAATCCCAGAGAAAGAACTGTTTGGACAGAAACAAGAAATATTATTGATGCAGAATTGTGCTCCAGCCATGCTAAGGGCGACTTCTATTTTCATGAGCTTGTATTCCTGGGTGTCTGGAAATGGGGTGGGTGGAGAAATGATGACATGTTAGTCATGATACCCTCAAGCACATTTGCAACTTATGCATTTGTGTCAGAAGTCATGACATAAATTATATAATCATGTCATTTTCATGATGACTTGACAGAAACATCCTTTTGACATTCTCGTAGTTTATAACGGATGCTTCTAACAGTCTGAAAACTCAACATATCTTCATTTCATTTAAACTACTACATTTTATATGGAGGAAATGGAATCCAGGAAACACAGAATTAGATAACCTTTCAAAATACTGAACAATAATGACATGCTGATCACTCCGTTAAAATAGTTTACTATATTTCCTTAAAATATGTCTCCTGCCTGTTAATATTTTTTCCTAATAATTTTGGAGGGCCAGCAGGTTCTTCTTCCTTCAGGTATAACATAATCAAGTTTAAATTATATTTAGCTAGACATATCCTAAGATTAATCTTAATCTATCAAGGGAGTATAAGAAGTCACCATCCTTCAATCTGGAGTCAATTAGTGTGCCAGAGTCAATTAAATGAAGTTAGTTAAAGTGTGGGCTCAATTATAGGACAAGTAGATACAGAGCTGGGTTGAGCTTTGTACTTAAGAAGATCTCATCAACAATCTTCATCAGATTGGAGCGAGTTTTTAAGTGTGATGCCACAAGGCAGTGTGACATCTTGTACTCTTCAACATTTTTATTAATAACTTAGATAAGAAACAGAAAGAAACGTACATCCAATGTGCAAAAGAAACAAAATTGGACTAACACCCTAGAACAGAGGTTTTCAAACTTTTTCAGGCCACAGAACCTATTTTAAAAAATTTCTTGAACTGCTGATCAAGAAGCAATGCTCTAGGGATAGAAAAGATACTGCATTCAGTTGAACTTTTTTGGCACTTCAAAACTCCATGGAACATGTTTTGAAAAACTCTGCCCTAGAAAATTGAAATAAAATTCAAGGTCATCATAATAGGTTAGAGCAGTGTTTCTCAACCTTGGCAACTTTAAGATGTGTGGACTTCAACTCCCAGAATGTACAAATGTACAGTTATAGAATGGGGACTCCCTGGCTTGTCAACCATCCTTGTGAAAAATCTTTTGGAATAATCCTTGTTGACACCTGGACATGAATCAGCAGTGTTGTGTGACTTCCAAAAAGGTAAAGGGAAATTTGGGTTGCATCAGCAGAAGTACAGTTTCTTAAATCCTGGGTCCAGATGGAACAGTCTTAAAGAAGGCAAGAAGATGATCAGAAGTCAGAAAACTTCTGATCAAGAGAGAGTGACAGAATTGGGGATGTTTAACATGGAGGAAAAAAGTCTGGGTGGAAAGTGCTCTTCAAGTATCTGAAAAGATGTCACATAAAAGAAGATCCAAGACCCGTCATCCCAGAAGGCAGAACATTAAAAAATGTATTTAAGTTACAGGAAGGCAGATTTTGGTGAAATGTTAGGAAAAACTTCCTGACTGTAAGAGAAGTTCAACCATGGAACAAGTGGTCTAGGGAAGTGGAGGGTCACCTTCACTGGATTGGATCAAGCAGTGAAGGTGACCCAAGACCGCTGCCTGTTAGAGATGCTTTCATTTGGATTCCTGCACTGAGAAAGGGATGGGACTCATGATTTCTTCCAGTGCTATAACGTTATGGTGTATCTAGTTAATGCCCACATTGGCAACAGTGATACAGCTGATAGGCCCAAAAAAGGATTCCATGTTTTTCTACTTTTCCAAACTAATCAAAAGATTAAGAGATACCTACTGCTCTTCTTTATACTTTTATACTATTTATACTTTGCAGCCAAAGATGGAGAAGCTCTATACGGACAGCAAAAACAAGACCAGGAGCTGACTGTGGCTCAGATCATGAGCTTCTTACTGCAAAATTTAGGCTTAAATTGAAGAATGTAGGGAAAACCACTAGACCACTCAGGTATGACTTAGATCATATTCCTTGTGAGTACACAGTGAAGGTGATGAATAGATTTAGAGGATTAGATTTGGTAGACAGAGTGCCTGAAGAACTATGGACGGAGGTCCGTAACATTGTACAGGAGGCAGCAACTAAAACCATCCCAAAGAAAAAGAAATGCAAGAAAGCAAAATGGCTGTCTGATGAGGCTTTACAAATAGCTGTGGAAAGAAGGAATGCGAAAAGCAAGGGTGAAAGGGAAAGATATAAGCAACTGAATGCAGATTTCCAGAGAATAGCAAGGAGAGATAAGAAGGCCTTCTTAAATGAACAATGCAAAGGAATCGAGGAAAACAATAGAATGGGGAAGACTAGAGATCTCTACAAGAAAATTGGAGATATGAAAGGAACGTTTAGTGCAAAGATGGGCATGATAAAGGACAAAAAAGGCAGGGACCTAACAGAAGCAGAAGAGATTAAGAAGAGGTGGCAAGAATACACAGAAGAACTATACAAGAGAGATCTTAATGTCCCTGATGTCCACACTGGTGTGATCACTGACCTTGAGCCAGACATCCTAGAGAGTGAAGTCAAGTGGGCCTTAGGAAGCATTGCTAACAACAAAGCTAGTGGAGATGACAGTATTCCAGCTGAGTTATTTAAAATACTAAAAGATGATGGTGTTAAAGTGCTGCACTCAATATGCCAGCAAGTTTGGAAAACGCAACAGTGGCCACGGGATTGGAAAAGGTCAGTTTATGTTCCAATTCCAAAGAAGGGCAATGCCAAAGAATGCTCAAACTATCGCACAATTGCACTCATTTCACATGCTAGCAAGGTTATGCTCAAAATCCTACAAGCTAGGCTTCAGCAATACATGAACCGAGAACTACCGGATGTACAAGCTGGGTTTCGAAGAGGCAGAGGAACTAGAGATCAAATCGCCAACATTCGCTGGATCATGTTGAAAGCACGAGAGTTCCAGAAAAATATCTACTTCTGCTTCATTGACTATGCAAAAGCCTTTGATTGTGTGGATCACAACAAACTGTGGCAAATTCTTAAAGAGATGGGAGTACCAGACCACCTTACCTGTCTCCTGAGAAATCTGTATGCGGGCCAAGAAACAACAGTTAGAACCGGTCATGGAACAACCGATTGGTTCAAAATAGGGAAAGGTGTACGACAAGGCTGTATATTGTCACCCTGCTTATTTAACCTATATGCAGAGTACATCATGAGAAATGCCAGGCTGGAAGAATCACAAGCCGGAATTAAGATTGCAGGGAGAATCATCAACAACCTCAGATATGCAGACGATACCACCCTAATAGCAGAAAGTGAAGAAGAACTAAAGAGCCTCTTGATGAGGGTGAAAGAGGAGAGTGCGAAAGCTGGCTTGAAACTCAACATTAAAAAAAGTAAGATCATGGCATCTAGACCCATCAATTCCTGGCAAATAGAAGGGGTAGAAATGGAAGCAGTAACAGACTTCATTTATTTGGGCTCCAAGATCACCGCAGATGGAGACTGCAGCCATGAAATTAAAAGACACTTGCTCCTTGGGAGGAAAGCTATGGCAAGCCTAGATAGCATATTAAAAAGCAGAGACGTCACCTTGCAGACAAAGATCCGCATAGTCAAAGCTATGGTTTTTCCGGTAGTAATGTATGGCTGTGAGAGCTGGACCATAAAGAAGGCTGAGCACCGAAGAACTGATGCCTTTGAACTGCGGTGCTGGAGAAGACTCTTAAGGGTCCCCTGGACTGCTAGGAGGTCAAACCAGTCAATCTTAAAGAAAATCAACCCTGATTGCTCAGTGGAAGGATCGATAATGAAGCTCAAGCTCAGATACTTTGGTCACCTAATGCGAAGAGAGGACTCTTTGGAGAAGACCCTGATGCTGGGAAAGATTGAAGGCAAAAGGAGAAGAGGACGGCAGAGGATGAGATGGTTAGATAGCATCACTGAAGCAATGAGCATGAAACTGAGCAAACTCAGGGAGGCAGTGAAGGACAGGAAGGCCTGGCACAATATGGTTCATGGGGTCACGAAGAGTCGGACACAACTTAACGACTAAACAACAACAACAACTGCTCTTCTAGGAATAAATGTTTTTACTTTTTATCAGTATTGCATATATTCCCAAGCATTATTCCATTTCACCCAAATTCTGCATTGTTCTGCAGTTTAAAAAGATGTTTGCAAAAAACATTGCAAGTTGCATTTATTCTCATATCTAACCTTCCCATTCTTACAAATGTTGCATGCATCTTTATGCAACTTTCCTGAACACATGCATTTTTGTACACACCTTGTCCAAATACATGCATCTCTGCTTGGATCCTTTTTGAAATATATACCTTTGTAGTTTGTTTATTTATTTATTTATTCATTCATTCATTCGAAAATAAATATAATCAAAAGAGAGGGAGGGAGGGAGGGAATTTATACTAGACAACCCTGTGACCCATTGGGCCATCCTTTGAGAGAAAGATAGTGCAGTCTGATGTGATATGAATGGACATTAAATTTTAGACTGACCATATTTTTTTTCACCCCAATGCTGGATGGTGCCATGATCATCTAAGAAGAGTATATATCATAAATTGAAAAATAATTGTAGTGGCAAATGAACTTCAATAATAAGTCAATATTTACTTACCTAAACAGAAACAGAATGACCACGGGCAGGCAAAAAAACAGTGGGAGCAGGAGCAACTTCTGACTTCCTGCCAGTTTCCCCTTGACTTTGCTTGTGGGAAGCTGGCAGGGAGCATTGGACATCATGATCATGTGACTGCAGGGACACTGTGATGGCCACAACTTGGCAGATAAAACTGGTCTAAGCATCATGGAAATTTCAGTTCCATAGGGGTAATGGGTCCCTGATTTTTCACACATTCTTTAAGCTAAATTAAGCATGAAAAACAAAATACATTATGTTATTTTTAACAAGGAAAAGGTTTTGAAAGATCTTTTGAATTTCTGAGCTTAGAACTCAATAACTACTGCTAGACTTATCAGTCTTTCAAGAGGCCACAGAACAATGCACAAAGTAAAAGAGAGAGATGAAGTTCTTAGAAGCATATTTTAGAAATTCATCTCTTCTGTTAACCTTCCCTATTGTGCAACATTATTAACCAGAGGAAGCCAACTCCCTCTAGTCTTCCTCACTGCCACTGTGTGGATTGTAGCATCCACACTGGCATGCTGCCCATGACCTAGTTAAAGATGTCATGCAAACTCGGTCATTATGCTATTGTATGACCTATAGCCAGCTGTGATATTAATTTTTTAGAAAGGTTTCATTATTGCTTTATTGATTGATGTAAGTAAACTACTTTACAGGTCCTTAGACCGAAACGTAGACTGAAGACCTGATTTTATTTACTTATTTTAAGAATATAAATAGAGAGCACGTGAGCTTTCCATGCTATTCATTTATAGGTATTCTTTCACAAGTAAAACAGAATCCTTTTGAAGTCAGGCTTACTGGTCCATCCCAAAATGCAGCATTGTTTGCATCCTTCACCTGCCTACCAAGAGCCAACGCAGAATAGGTCTAATATCCAGTTTTCCAGAACTGATCCAGTTCAATTAGCCAATAATTTCCTTGAAATGCATCTGCTGGAAATAAGTCATGTTCCTCCCAGCCAGAATGAACAGATCTGGAGGAGGGGGAAGAACACCACTCTGGACTATCAAAGCTATCAAAAAACAGATGTCTAGTTATTTCTGGAGATGAGATCCAATTGTGGGAAGAATAATGATTTCTGTTGTTCCGAGCTAGCTGAAGGTACATTCACAATGCTCTAAAAACTAGCAGCGTGTCATATTGTGCCATTAAAAAGCAACGCTTCCAGAAGCATCGAAATATGCATTTTTGTCCCTGGAATAGCCATGGAAACACAGTGGGTCCTAAGAGTCTGCATCAGTGCACTTGGCTCAATGCTGTGCTCACATCTGCAAAAGACAGGCAACTAACAGGGAACAGATGCCAGTTTTTCAATATCACTTTTCCTCTGCCATTAGCAGAAATACATCTAGAACAAGGATCTTCAGGGACCCTCCATTTAAGAGATATTTGATAGATAGATAGATAGATAGATAGATAGATAGATAGATAGATAGATAGATAGATAGATAGATAGATATTGTGCCTTCGAGTCACTGTTGACTCCTGGTGACTGCCTGGACAAGTCCCTGCAGTTTTCTTAGTAAGATTGGTGCACTTTCTTAGTAAGTGGTTTGCCATTGCCTCCTTCCTAGGGCTGAAAGAGAGTGACTGGCCCAAGATTACCCAGCTGGCTTTGTGCCTAAGGCGGGACTAGAACTCATGGTCTCCCAGTGTAGTGGTATGCGGGAATAATCTTGGGAGATAGGGCAATGAGACACAGCCAAGGGAATGGTCAGATAAAAGGCAGCTTAGCCCACAGCAGGAATGTGGGTGGGGCAAGACCCTCAGAAGAGACCCTCCCTAGTTTCTTGGGCTGTAAAGCTGACACGGGGAGAGAAATACTTTCTGCTGAAACTGCTGAAGTTTCTTCCCATCTATCAGCCCAACCAGACTATGAAACCAATGCAATATGGGTCAGGACTACTCGTCTGACCATTGCCTTGGTAGTGGCTCTTTCTTCTGTCTTCTGAGGCCATTTCCTATGCACTTTACTTCACCATCGTTACTAAGCCCTAGAGATATTGTGATATCCCCCAAGGATCTTACTTCTGTCTCTTATTCTAGACACGTGGGCAGAGTTCTTATAAAACAATGAGCTGCAGTTACCCACCATTTTTATTCTTCCAAGAATGCCTCTGGGATCTAGAGGGGCCTAGAGACATTCTTGGAAATCATTACAGCATCACAGACCAGGAAAAAACCAACCCTTTGCTCAGGGCAGGAATCTGGAGCATCCCAGACAAGTGGATGTCCACCTCTGGTTGCAAACATCTCCTGAAGGGGAGCCCCCCACCTTCATCACTAGTGGTTATACTGTCAAACTGCTCTAAATTTTTAGCAGCATTTCACCAGAATCTGCTTTCTGGAACTCAAAACCATTACTCGAATTCTTGTATTCTGGACCAACAGACAGTGCTTGGCCTTTTTCTATGTTCTAGTTGAAGTAACTTTTCTCAAAACTAAACAGACTTACTTTCCTCAGTCTCCCCATATAAAACGTTGTCAGTTCCTGATTATACTTGTTGACTTTCTCTGAGCCAATCCTATTTAGCTGATTCCTTCTGGAAGCTAGCTAGATACCTTGCCTGAAGATTCCCCAAGAGTTTATTTAGAATCATAATGATGGAAAGAACCATTAAGGCCCTACACAACACCAGAATCCAAGTTAAACCATCCCCCACAGATGCCAAGTTCTTCTTAAACATATTCAATGGAGATTACCACCTTTCTTGGCAATTAGAGATGATACCTGAAGCTGGCACTTCATGCTAGATTCACAGAAATCATTAAAAGAAATTAAGTGGAGCAGGGAATCTGGTGGGTGCCAAGTCAGAAGTCCATGGCCACACATTGATGCCACAGGCATCTCATTGCTTACAATTGGTGTAACACAGGATAAAAACAGCAGGTTAGAAGAATATTGCTGATGGAGGAAAGAAAAAGACCCTCATGGCCTGGAGGTTTCCCCCTCGCAGGGACAGAGTCACCCTTCCCCAAAAGACAATTTTTCTCCAAACAGAGTGGAGTGGGGCTGCTATCTATCTTTGTGAAGACTCACTTCACAAGTTCCCTAGTTTTTGCAAGAATTCAGAGAAAATACTCTCAAAAGAATCCAACCCTGCCTCAGCCAGATATAAGGATAGATGTCTATATATCCCAGGTTGAAGGTTCTGTTGTACAAGGTCCACTGAACTGAATCCACTAAGAAAATAAGGGATACATTTTAGCTATGAGAAAGGTGCCTGAATTAGACCAGTGGTCCATCTCATTAAGAGTGATCTACACTGGTGGAAGCGCTCCAGAATTTCAGATAGTATTTTTCTTCATCCTATCTAAAAATGCCACAGATGAACCAAAAACTTTCCCATGGGCCACAAAAGCATTCCTTTGCAAATGACCTAGAATCTGTCCCCAGAAAGAATTCCAAGAGCACATTTTCCCCATTCTTCAAAGAAATCTCCCTGTTTAAAGACTGGAATGGGTATTGTCCAGGGTAAGTTACTCATATGTATAATTATATTGCCTGAAATATATCTATTAATTGATTTGCCTGAACAAAGAGCAAATAAGCTTCAAGACACCTCCCGCTGAAAATTCTACTCATACTGAGTAATTAAGAATACAGACCTTGTACAAATACTGTAATTAGAAATCTGCACACAGAACTGGAAGGGGGAGTTATGTAGGATGTCCTACCATTTTCTCTCTGACTCAGAAATTAGCAAAGCACATGCCCTCCAGATGCTCACCTGCAAGAAACACATTCTAGGTACAACAACACATTCTTGTTGCTTCAACAAGAAATCAAACTGGATGTTAACTGTCATAGAGTTCTTTGCCCAAGGTTTTAAGGTTTCAGCTCTTTAGATGCTTCCTCAACATCTTGATGTGTCACTTTTTTTTTAGTTATCTTCACTGTGCAGCAGTCAGTTCAGACTTCATCTGTTAAACATGATGCACCAACACCCATGACGTTAAAGGAGGGCAGTCAATATCAGCTGAGAATGCACCAGGGAAAATGGGTATGCATCTGCAGATTTTACAGAAAAATCATCGAAGGGACTTGATCACACACACACACAACATAAAGCTCTGAAGCATCTGATGAAGAGGCCACAAAACCTACAGAGCAAAAATGTATGAATAGGGTGTTCAAATCTGGCTGAATTCACACTTCACACAACCTGCTAAAGTGATTTCTTTGGTTTTAGCTTAGCAAAGTACATGAACCCAGATTTCATGCTCAGCCCTGTACGCAAATCCAATCAAAGTCTCAACTAAGCCACAATATCGCTTGCTTGATTTTAGCTTGATGTGGTATTATGGCTTAATCAAGGGTGAAACAAACCCTAGTTTGGCATAATGAATGAACCCAGTGTCTTTGTGGTTGCTGCTGCAGCAAACTAACCCAGCTTTCTCGCTAGGAACAGCATGAAAATCCATTGCTGAAAAATAAATACTACCTTTACCTGTATTTAATGGGCATTAGGACCTTGAAGACCACCTGGAAGCTTCAACTGATCCAGAATGTGGTGGTGCAAGCAGCAATGGGCATGCCTCAGTATGCCCATGTCATACCTCTGCTTTGCAAGCTGCGCTGGTTGCCAGTTTGCTCCCAAGTGCAATTCAAGGTGCTGGTTGTTACCTATAAAGCCCTCCATGGCATACCACCAGGCTACTTGAGGAACCGCCTGTCTCCCATAGCATGTGCTTGGCCAATTATATTCTGCAGGGTTGGTGTCCTCTAGGTTCCTTCAATTAAACAATGTCATCTTTTGGGACCTTCTCTGTAGCAGCGCCTGCCCTCTGGAATGAAGTTCACCCTGAGGTCCAGATGGCCCCACCTGCGCTGTTGTTTAGAAGAGCCATGAAGACCTGGCACTTCACCAAGACCTTTGAAGAGGGAGCGTGAGACCCCTCACTTCATCACACTTGCCATCTTTTATTGATTTGATTGCAATTTCTTTGATTGTTGTGAGCTGCCCAAAGTTGTTGAGAGTTGGGAGTCATACAAGTGTATTATTATTATTATTATGGTTGGTCTCACAGTCAGCCAGATGTTTAGACTGTGTGTTGTTGTTGTTGTTTAGTCGTTAAGTCGTGTCCGACTCTTCGTGACCCCATGAACCATATTGCGCCAGGCCTTCCTGTCCTTCACTGCCTCCCTGAGTTTGCTCAGTTTCATGCTCATTGCTTCAGTGATGCTATCTAACCATCTCATCCTCTGCCGTCCTCTTCTTCTTTTGCCTTCAATCTTTCCCAGCATCAGGGACTTCTCCAAAGAGATCTCTCTTCGGATTAGGTGACCAAAGTATCTGAGCTTGAGCTTCATTATCAATCCTTTCAATGAGCAATCAGGGTTGATTTCCTTTAAGATTGACTGGTTTGACCTCCTAGCAGTCCAGGGGACTCTCAAGAGTCTTCTCCAGCACCACAGTTCAAAGGCATCAATTCTTCGCTGCTCAGCCTTCTTTATGGTCCAGCTCTCACAGCCATACATTACTACCAGAAAAACCATAGCTTTGACTATGCGGATCTTTGTCGGCAAGGTGACGTCTCTGCTTTTTAATATGCTATCTAGGCTTGCCATAGCTTTCCTCCCAAGGAGCAAGCATCTTTTAATTTCATGGCTGCAGTCTCCGTCTGCGGTGATCTTGGAGCCCAAATAAATGAAGTCTGTTACTGCTTCCATTTCTACCCCTTCTATTTGCCAGGAATTGATGGGTCTAGATGCCATGATCTTACTTTTTTTAATGTTGAGTTTCAAGCCAGCTTTTGCACTCTCCTCTTTCACCCTCATCAAGAGGCTCTTTAGTTCTTCTTCACTTTCTGCCATTAGGGTGGTATCGTCCGCATATCTGAGGTTGTTGATGATTCTCCCTGCAATCTTAATTCCTGCTTGTGATTCTTCCAGCCTGGCATTTCTCATGATGTACTCTGCATATAGGTTAAATAAGCAGGGTGACAGTATACAGCCTTGTCGTACACCTTTCCCTATTTTGAACCAATCGGTTGTTCCATGACCGGTTCTAACTGTTGCTTCTTGGCCTGCATACAGATTTCTCAGGAGACAGGTAAGGTGGTCTGGTACTCCCATCTCTTTAAGAATTTGCCATAGTTTGTTGTGATCCACACAATCAAAGGCTTTTGCATAGTCAATGAAGCAGAAGTAGATATTTTTCTGGAACTCTCGTGCTTTCTCCATGATCCAGCGAATGTTGGCGATTTGATCTCTAGTTCCTCTGCCTCTTCGAAACCCAGCTTGTACATCCGGTAGTTCTCGGTTCATGTATTGCTGAAGCCTAGCTTGTAGGATTTTGAGCATAACCTTGCTAGCATGTGAAATGAGTGCAATTGTGCGATAGTTTGAGCATTCTTTGGCATTGCCCTTCTTTGGAATTGGAACATAAACTGACCTTTTCCAATCCCGTGGCCACTGTTGCGTTTTCCAAACTTGCTGGCATATTGAGTGCAGCACTTTAACACCATCATCTTTTAGTATTTTAAATAACTCAGCTGGAATACAGTCATCTCCACTAGCTTTGTTGTTAGCAATGCTTCCTAAGGCCCACTTGACTTCACTCTCTAGGATGTCTGGCTCAAGGTCAGTGATCACACCAGCGTGGACATCAGGGACATTAAGATCTCTCTTGTATAGTTCTTCTGTGTATTCTTGCCACCTCTTCTTAATCTCTTCTGCTTCTGTTAGGTCCCTGCCTTTTTTGTCCTTTATCATGCCCATCTTTGCACTAAACGTTCCTTTCATATCTCCAATTTTCTTGTAGAGATCTCTAGTCTTCCCCATTCTATTGTTTTCCTCAATTCCTTTGCATTGTTCATTTAAGAAGGCCTTCTTATCTCTCCTTGCTATTCTCTGGAAATCTGCATTCAGTTGCTTATATCTTTCCCTTTCACCCTTGCTTTTCACATTCCTTCTTTCCACAGCTATTTGTAAAGCCTCATCAGACAGCCATTTTGCTTTCTTGCATTTCTTTTTCTTTGGGATGGTTTTAGTTGCTGCCTCCTGTACAATGTTACGGACCTCCGTCCATAGTTCTTCAGGCACTCTGTCTACCAAATCTAATCCTCTAAATCTATTCATCACCTTCACTGTGTACTCACAAGGAATATGATCTAAGTCATACCTGAGTGGTCTAGTGGTTTTCCCTACATTCTTCAATTTAAGCCTAAATTTTGCAGTAAGAAGCTCATGATCTGAGCCACAGTCAGCTCCTGGTCTTGTTTTTGCTGCCTGTATAGAGCTTCTCCATCTTTGGCTGCAAAGTATATAATCAATCTGGTTTCGGTATTGACCATCAGGTGATGTCCATGTGTAGAGTCGTCTCTTGTGTTGTTGGAAAAGAGTGTTTGCTATGACTAGCTTGTTCTCTTGACAGAACTCTATTAGCCTTTGCCCTGCTTCATTTTGTACTCCAAGGCCAAACATGCCTGTTATTCCGATTACTCCTTGACTTCCTACTTTAGCATTCCAATCCCCTATGATGAAAAGGACATCTTTTTTTGGTGCTAGTTCTAGAAGGTGTTGTAGGTCTTCATAGAACTGGTCAACTTCAGCTTCTTCAGCATCAGTGGTTGGGGCATAGACTTGGATGACTGTGATATTGAATGGTTTGCCTTGGATACGCACTGAGATCATTCTGTTGTTTTTGAGGTTGTACCCCATTACTGCCTTTCCCACTCTCTTATTGACTATGAGTGCAACTCCATTTCTTCTAAGGGTTTCTTGCCCACAGTAGTAGATATAATGGTCACCCGAATTAAATTCACCCATTCCCGTCCATTTCAGTTCACTGATTCCCAAGATGTCGATGTTCAATCTTGTCATCTCATGTTTGACCACATCCAGCTTGCCTTGGTTCATAGATCTTACATTCCAGGTACCTAGACAATATTGTTCTTTACAGCATCGGACCTTCTTTTCGCTTCCAGATACATCCACAGCTGAACGTCCTTTCGGCTTTGGCCCAGCCGCTTCACTCTTTCTGGAGCTACTTGGAATTGCCCTCCACTCTTCCCCAGTAGCATATTGGACACCTTCCGACCTGAGGGGCTCATCTTCTGGCATCATATCTTTTAGCCTTTTAACATTGTCCATGGGGTTTTCTTGGCAAGGATACTGGAGTGGGATGCCATTTCCTTCTCCAGTGGACCACATTTTGTCAGAACTCTCTGTCATGACCTGTCTGTCTTGGGTGGCCCTGCATGGTATAGCTTATGGCTTCACTGAGTTACGCAAGCCCCTTCGCCACGACAAGGCAGTGATCCATGAAGGGGTAGACTGTGTGACCAACCATAATAATAATAATGCACTTGTATGACACCCAACTCTATATTATTATTATTGTTGTTCGCACAGTCAGCCAGATGTTTAGACTGGATTTGGCATTTGTATCCATCTATTGAGTCCTTCCCAAGGACCTGAGATAGGCAGATGTTGTAGATGATGATGATGACGACGACGATGATGATGATGACTGGGGGTGCTCTATTTTTCTTATCCCAGTATGCAAACCCAATTGATATAATTTTTCCAACAGAACGAGACCATTTCCTTTGGCTGGGCTTTTGTTCCCCCGCTTGGGAGGAGGACCCACCAGCTTCCTGTCACTCCAAATTTTTCACCACCTGCCGGCCAGAACTTCTCTGTGATCTTAAATGAGAGCACAGCTCCATAAATGTTGCATGTTGTCCTTGGCGCCCTGCTGCTGACCAAACACAGCGAGGTTACTTACACAGCAGCCAGTTAAGCCTTTCAAATGGGCACAGCTTTTTAGAAATACTTCTTTAATAAGGCAAATTCTGCTAATCAAAGACCTTTTCAAAGGAGCACTGATGCAGGTGGGATGAGACTTAACCTGGGTCTCCTGAGCCCCTCAGCAAATCATACCACAGCCATTAAATTCCCAGACCACCAAGATGTCTCCTTCCTTTTTGCTCCTCCTGATTGGCTAATGAGTGTTTGGGAAGGAAAGGCACATCTCTCCACCTACAGAGCAAAAGAGTTGGTTGTTCTGATTCAACACAGGAGATCAAACCATAATTGGTGCACTTCAAAGCTAAAGCAGGCATGTTTGAAAAATACAGCCTTCTGGATCAGAATAGCAGGAAATTAATGTTGCTCCTGACTGCCCCATGCCTTCCATTCTGTTCTTCCACACAGGGACAGATTGATCACACGTTTCACCACCACCACCAGCCTCTACCAACAAAATGGCATAGTTACCTACTACTGGAATGTTACTCAGAAGAAAAAGACACAAAATACATAGACTTGGGGGAAGTGCCCCCCCCAAATGAATGCATTTGGGAATATTTTGGAAAAGGAATATCCTTCCAAAGCTATTTGTAACAGCTGCATCAAATACATATATCTTACAGGAAATGGCGTACCCATTGGAGACATTAGAGAAAGTTACCCACAACAATAGTTCAAGTGGTCCTTTTTCCTTTTTAGAAAATGATTAGCTGTAGAGCAGGGCAAAGACAAAAGTATGCAAGAGTCATTGGGAGAGATGTTAAGAGAAAGTAAATCACAATTCAGCCCTGGGAGCTTAAGAGCACAGAAGCATAGGTCTTCAAGCCCCATAGAAGCCCAGGCTTAGATTCAGAGCTTGAATTAAATCCTAATAAATCTCTGTGTGAAAAGTTAGAGCCAGTGTTGGGAGTCTAAATTCAAAAGAATGCCCACTATACCATTGACTCATATTCAGCATGTGACTGACCACAATTCCAAGATTCTTTTCAGCTGAAATATGCTAGATCAGATATCTCCCTGATCTAACTGTCCATCTAACTGATTTTTTTCTGAAGCAAGAGCTCTGAATTAATCTCTGTGACATTTTCTGGATGTATGCAATATAATCTAACCCAGTGTTTCTCAACCTTGGCAACTTTAAGATGGGTGGACTTCAACTCCAAGAATTCTCCAGCCAGCAAGGCTGGCTGGGAATTCTGGGAGTTGAAGTCCACCCATCCTAAAATTGTCGAAGTTGAGAAACACTGACCTAACCATACAGTACGCCTTGTGTTTACACACAACATACTAAGCTACAAGAAAGGTTGATAAACAATCAAAATGAAAACCAACCTAGTACATTGTCCAGGTACATTTGTGAGGTTTCTAAATGCCCTGGTTATATGCATTGTGTGAACACAACTTAGATCCCAAGAACTTCAGGTGATTTTCCATAATCTGAAAAGTGTGTCCTAAACTGACATCTACATCTTCCTGGTCTACCTTTGCATTTATGACTCCAAGCTGAAGCTGGGGGATTATCTAGTAAAATGAAGGCCAAGCAAAAGAGCACAGAAGATGATAGTACCACTCTATGCTACACTTGTTGGACCACACCTGGAATACTGTGTCCAGGTCTGGTCACCACAATACAAAAAGGATGCTGAGGAACTGGAGAGAGCACAGAGAAGAGCAACAAAGATGGTGAGGGGCTTGGAAGCTCAATCCTATAAAGAGCAGTTAAAGGAATTAGGTATGTTTAGCCTAAAGAGGAGAAGGCTAAAGGGGAGACATGATGGCAGTCTTCCAATATGTAAAGGGAGGTCACAGGGAAGAGGGTGTGGATTTATTCTTAGCACCTGAGGGTGGGACAAGAATGAATGGGTGGCAGCTTAACAGGAGACATCCAAAGTTGAAGGAAGGAGGAATTTCCTGACTGTGTGAGCTCTTAAGCAGTGGGACAGCCTGCCTCCTGAAGTTCTGGGTGCTCCATCACTGGAGGTTTTCAAGAGAAGACTGGACAGCCATTTGTCCAGAATGGGATGAAGATTCCTGCCCTGCCCATAGAATCCTAGTGTTGAAGGGACGTTTCAGGTCTTGTAGTCCAACCCAAGACCTAAAAGGTCCCTTCAACACTAGGATTCTATGGTTCCAATTTACTAGTGATTATTACCTAGAATCATCACCTACTGTGAGTGATTGCATGTGGCTATCAGACATTAACATAGAAATCAGCATAATGTGTTTGACCCTGGAGAATTCCAGCAATCGGACAATCTTTAACTGTCTTTTATTGTCACAGAAGACAAATACTGCAGTGCTTGTTGAAGATGCCCTCATTTGGATGTTTGTCATCAAATGGTGCGCACAAACATCTGAAATTCAACTTGTGTAGCAAATAGAACTGGGAAGATTTGAAAGCTCAGATCAAGCTTATTTCAAAGATTATTTTCTCCAGCCCTTCCCCATGATATGGAGAAGAAAAGTCAAGGCACCAGAGGAGAAATTACTTTGGGCAATAATTTCATATTTTATATAATGTTGGAACACAAACTGACTTAATTAGCACTTCCCAATTAATTTGCAAACAAGAATGCACTTACCTTTCAATCTCTGCACATCATCAGATTCTGCAGATCTTTGAGAAACTTGTACACAGGCATACGTTTGGGAAAGCTGCTTGCAAAAAATACCTACATTAAAGAAAATGGTCATGCAAAACACACGAAATTTCACGCAAATCTGCATGTCCAGATTCAAAGAAGCTCAAATTGGTACATATCCAAAGATGCAGGGGATTTCTTTCAGGGTTCCTCAAATGAGTTGAACAAATGTCCAGAGCAATTATGTGAAGAACAGAAGAACCCACCTTAGTAATTGAGCGTGGATTTGATTTCTTTAATTAACAACTTGGTGTCCTCCTCTGCCTTTATTGCAAGAAATTCAGCAGATTTGTCAGTACCAAGGGGGGGATGATTCAACAAATGCTCTTCTGGTTGCGTGGGCAATCATTTGTCTAATGCAGGAATAATTGTAAACATGCCTTCCTAACTGTCAGTTCACGTTGACACAGTGAAACAGAGAAAACCCTGGGGGAGGAATAACATTTAGGAGTAAGCACCAAGCAGGCATTAATTTAGTTGCAATGTATTTTTGTTCAGTTTCCAGCTCAAAATGCTCCTAAAATTTCCTCCATTCAAATGTCTACTTAGATGTTTAGACCTTGGGATCTTTAAATGGCTGGTTCTACTTTTTAAAATGGGGTTGGTCTAAGAGAAATAGCTGACATTAATTATTTCTAAATTGAAGCGTATGTATAGATCTGATGGCTATGGGGCAATGATTAAACCCTACAGAAAAGTAACCTTGCCTTATACAGCAGTGAAACACCCTACAAAAAGAAACCCAATCTCTATCCAGCGGCATCCATACACGGTGCATCTACACTCCAAAAGCTTCTAACTTGATCTGCGTCTTTTGGGCTATCATCCCTATCAGAACGTAGATATTTTCAGAATTCAACCACCAACCAATTTCATGAGATAAACCAAGGATTTTTAAAAACGTATTTAAACAATAACAACAGCAATAAGATAATAGCTCCTCTAAATGGCGAAGTAGTAAATTGAAGCCTAGAGCATTTCTTTAAAAGGCTTATAGCCCACCTAGTTTCCAGAGGATTTGATGGAAGGTTACAGATATCTCCGGAAGCTTTATGTCAGGTCCACAAAGTCCAAACCCCAATTTAGAAGAATTCTCGTGAAACCAGGCCTGGTTCAGATAAATGCTCCTTTATTGGTTAGTACACGCAGCTTGAAGCAAAGCATTGCTAAAACTAAAGCCTGTGTAAAGTTCCCTCTACTTATCCCCCCCTTGCTACATTGGTGCCAAACTCCTTTCTCACAGAATGGTGGCCTTGTGCATTCCTCCCATCGATAACACGGTTCTTCCAGCCTTCAGACCACCACCGTTTTTGTCTGCCTTCAGGTCTTGCTGTAAATTCTCATATCACTGTGAGCGCCTCTCCATCTCATGGCAATAACCCAAGCACAACTATAACATCCCCCCCAGGTACAAATGGCAGAATCAAATCGAGCAAACACCCATTGACTGCTACAGCTTTTTTAAATTGACATTTGATTGATGCAGGTTCTGACACGTTAGTTCTCATGCTGTCCAGAGAATCGTGGTAGATCTTCCCAGAAAATTTTGGGTTGAAATACATCCAGTGATACAAAGCATGTTAAAGATTAATATTCATTTGAAACCAGAACTCTTCTTGTTGGGACTAAGGGATAGACAATTAGAAAAGAGTTATGGAAGATGGCTTTTATATATGATAACTGCTCTGAGATTATTATATGCACAAAAATGGAAAGACTCTGAAATACCCACAATGGAGGAATGGTTGGTGAAGATGGCAAAATTAGCATAGATGGCATAATTTACTTGTTTGATTAAAGCAGTGTTGTCCAAACTTGGCCACTTTAAGATGAGTGGACTTCAACTCCCAGAAACAGGCTGGCTGGGGAATTCTGGGAGTTGAAGTCCACTCATCTTAAAGTGGCCAAGTTTGGACAACACTGGATTAGAGAAAGGACAATAACTGGATTTATTAGTGTCTGGAAGCTCCTTATGGCCTTTTTGCTGAAACAAGAAAAAAATGAACTTGTGATTTATGGGTTTGATGATTAGAAAAGGTAGACTGGGGAAAGAAGGAAATTATGTTGTAACTTTAGAGAGAGAAGGTGAAATATAAATGTTCTTGTAACTGCTGTTAAGAAAACCAGAAGCTTCTTTTTCTTTTTTCCTTTCTTTTTTTATTTCTTCCTTTGCACTTTTTTTCACTTACTTATTTCTTTACTTTCCTTACTTTTCTTTTTCAAAATTTGTATTGTTTTTATTCTTTTAAAATTAAATAAACATTTAAGGAATCGTGGTAGATCTCAAAGGTTTCCGAGAGATACATCCAAAGCACTCATCATACAGCATATACAGTAGCAGACACAGAGTGCCAAATGGATCTAGCCAGGACCCCAACCTTTATTGCCAGTGAATCCAACAGGTTCTCTGTCTTCCCTATGGCATACCTAACTAAACTCGAAATCCCTAAACACTGGAGGGCCTTTACTGTGGCACGATGTCATGCCCTCCCCTCAGCTGTCCTTGAAGGCTGATGCGGGAAGATCCCTTGCCCGGAGAGACAACGCCCCTGTGACTCTGGACACACGGAAACAACCGAGCATGCACTTCTCCAGTGCCTGTACCACAGGGACATTCGGACGAGCCTCATCTCACCACGACTGCATAAACACCCAGGGCGCACAGGACAGTTCTCCGCCTCCCTGCTGCTTCCAGATACCAACCCTGCCACAACATACAGTGTTGCCAGGTTCTGCACAGCAGCGCTTAAAATTCATCGGATGAATTTTGCCATAAACTAGACTTAATGAGCATCTAGTGTGCTCTGTAATTTGATAGATATAGTCTGCCATATACTAATCTTTATGCTCCCACACACCCACATAATGCTCCTACACCTCCTTTTAGATTTTTTTAGACTCTTGTTCTCTATATATACTTTCTGTTTTAATATATATATATATTTAATATCTTCTAGATTTTCAAAGTTTTTCCTTTAGATCCCTTTTAGATATATACTTTCTATTTTATATCTTTTAGCTATTTATTATTATTTTTCTGATGTATTTTCTATGCTTTTTAAATTGACTGTGCCCCACCCTCCCTATGCCCGTCTTTGATCGTCAGAAAGATTTGATTTGATTTGATCCATGAGATACAAGAACATAGAGTCAACTGAGAGGGGGACACTCTAGGCAGAATACTTTTGCTGTTGTCCTGACTTCCAGTGGAACATAGGAAAAACTCAGGCATTTTAACTTAACATAAAAAAAGGATGTGCTTTTCATCCACCAAAGCTATAACATAACTACAAAACCCCAAAAGAAAATCAAAAGCAGATGTATTATTTATTCAGTGTATAGGGCCATCTAACTGAAACAGCTTAATAGAATAGTCCAGAGAAAATGCATTCACCAATTTCGAATGCTGGCCCAGAAAGGAGCAACTTTTTCTTGACTAAGAACTGCATTTGGCTTCTGAGTGACATTCTGGGAGACACTCACCAAAAAGTTGTGGGTGAGGCCAGGCCTAAAATTAAATTTCATTTCATTTCATTGATACTTAACTGGAATTAAAATTAAATATACCTGAAGCAATGACTCTTGTGCCAGGAATTTAAGAATTTTCCCCCTTCTAAATACAATTCCATCATTGGAATAATTTTTGGAGGCACTCTGGAGCGCATTCTCAAGGATGGGCATGTGCTACTGGACCTCAGGTGTGCCCCTCTTCCTACCAGTGGCCTCAGTTTAACAACATAATTCCATAATTTCATTAAAAACCTCCCTAGGATTTCTTACAAAGATGGTTTTTACAAGTTTCAGATATCTGGACATCTTAGCAGTGAAGGGAAAGGAAGACACCCTCTTCATCCCTTTCTTCATCACCCACAACCTCCCCATTCTTATGGGGAAAATCTGACAATAGGTTTTCACCATATTCAGTTGGATATACTCTGAGTGACCAGAAACTCTGCATGATTGGAAGTGCCATGCAATTCAGGTTCTGTTCTTTCCCAGTGGTCTAGAAAACAGTGAGGCAGGCAATGAAGTGATGTACAAAGGTCAGCTTGCACAGTTGGCTGAGTATAGAGCGATACGAAGGTGGCCTTGAAAAAGGAATTCAGTAGCTGTTGTATAAGCATCAACTTAGCCCAGATAGACAGGAGGGGAGTAATTGCCCTGCCTTGATTCCCTCTAGTATGTGAGGGGAGAAAGAGAAATTCCATCAGACTTCCAAGATTTTCTTATATACCCTAGATCAATGAAGTAGAGTTCCAGTAGTCCATGTGGCGTTCGTTTCCTGACCTGGTCTACCTCGAAGGTTCCAGATGAAGCAGCTCTCACTCCTTACTAGCTCACTGAAATGCTAAGTCCCTGCCAAGGAACACATATTTCAATATCTATCTGCCATGTGAAGAAGTCTACTTAATCAAAAACCTAATGAAAAATTAACATACTTAAATTCTAATCAAGCCATTTTTTTCCCTCCTAAATGGGCTTCTATAAAATTAGATAATTAGTCACCGGCTGGTGCCCGCTGGGTTATTTTTAAGCTTGGATCAATTAGAGCATGGCTTTTTTTCTCTTTGGCGGATCTAATGAAATGATAAAGAATGAATTACAAGCAGAGAGGTAGAAAGAAGTATGGAAACTGGTAGGGCTCGGATTGGGCCTATGTCATAATGTGATTTGCTTGGTTTTGGCTCAGCAAGGACTCAACCCAGCCACCATGATTTGCAATCCAGAATTTATGGCTTATATTGAATAAACTCACCAGTTGTGGCTTATTTAATAGACCATGATTAAGTAACCAAGATCAGTGAGAGAGGGTAACCGAGAAAAATCCTTGTGGAACAATATCCTTTAGGAAAGTTTTGTAAAGTTATAAGCTGGGTAAGATAGTTGTACTCTGCAGCTTCTATTATGTTACCTTGCTTGTGAGCCACTTACTACATAGAACATTCCTCTTCTTCTGAGACTTGTGTTACTTCTACTGAGAAGTAGAAGTTACAGGTGGGACCTATAACGATGTAGGCCCTTTGAGGTACACCAGATCAAGAAACAGACTCCACAAGGACCGCTTGTAATAACAGAATCTTGAAAGCCCAACAGAGATTCTCTCTCCCTCCTCTGACACCAAAGAGAATCAAGATGGGACAATCTTGACTTTCTTTCTCACTCCTTCCTCTTTCAGGGTTAAGCTGATGTAATGGTATGTGGGAATGATCTTGGGAGACAGGAGGAAGAGCCACACCCTAAACAACGGTCTGATAAATGAAATCTGAGTCCAAAGGAGGATGGGTTCCGAAAGCATCTCAGAAGGGACCTTCCCTGGTTTTTGGGAGAGTAAAAGTAAGGGACAAAAGGGGTACTTTCAGACTTGCAAGATTCTGTTAATGTAACCTTACAATAAACATAGAGCTAGAACTCCTTGTTGTGCTTCTTGTCTGGACTACCTCACAAGACTAAGAGCTGGTGTTTACCTAATGGCTTCTTCAAGATCATCTCCATACTCCTCTATAAACAATCTAGCTCTGAGATACCTACACCCTTTTTGTCAACATCTCATTCCCCTCTTCCATTCAATTTTGCTTATCTACAGCTCTATTCAAGCCGCTCTTAAGTGTGTTTCTGTTCTGATAAATGGTTAATAGGTTCATCTTTTGCCATACCTCTTCCAGCTTGGACAACATGGATGACCAGGAGGAGTATCCTTAGCCCCAGTCAGTCCCAGCAGTGGAGCTGTCTGTTTGACCCAATTCAGTATGTTGTGCAAATAGGGACAATGGATCCTGCACCTAATCATTTTGACCTCAGGGATAACTCAGAAAAGAAGGAACCCCGATTGGCCCATAAGCAAAAATAACTACCAGTAAACCTTCTCAAATCTACAGAAGAGGGCTAAGTTTATAAGAGGGGCTAACTTGATTACTTACAATGTATTTCATACTTTTTTCCCCCAATAAAAAGCGCAATTCAATGGCTGTCACTGGTGGAATTCCCAAAGTTGGAGGAGCCAGAAGGCCTTAGGTTGGGAATCCTGAGACCTAAAGGACCAGCGAAAATGCCATCAAAGTCATGAGAATCGGTGGCACAAAAGTGGGGATGGCAGAGATGTGAATGTGTATAAAAAAACAGACCAACCTAAAGGAGCCTCACAGTCAACATTTTAGACCCAGTCCCAGTTAGAGCTTGCAGACTGAACGATCACCTCCTGTACCGTGAATGGAATTGAACAGAGAATTCTTTCCCATTTGAAATACATGCATCTATAATACTTGGATATCAGAAATAATTCAGATGAGGATTTGATTATGGTGCACCTGTTCAATCCTCACAGGAAATTAATCTATGAATTATAAATGTCACTATCATTCTATTTCCTTCCACTTCCAGGGATGGTAGATCGTACTAGGATCTCTGTCCATGTCCGGGACTGAACAAGTAGCCAAAGAAACAGTAACAGAGCTTTTGTTCTGATTTGATTTGGAGAATATCTCATTTCTTTTGGAGACCAATATGGTAACCTTTAGCCTAGGAGTCACATGTGGCCATCAGGAGCACTGTGTTTCTGAAGGGGTCCCTGTTTAGACAATATGGGAAAGAGTTAGTAAAGAAAGAAATATCCATCCTCTAGACCAGTGCTTCTCAACCTTAGCAACTTTAAGATATGTGGACTTCAACTCCCAGAATTCCCCAGCCAGCATGCTGGCTGGGGAATTCTGGGAATTGAAGTCCACAGAACTTGAAGTGGCCAAGGTTGAGAAACACTGCTCTAGACTCCTTGTAAGACAGCCCACTTCTATTTTGCTTCCAACCTTATGAACGTGCAATTGCAAAAGAAAAACTTTCAGTAGATTGTTGACAGTGCAAGATATTTTACAGTAATAAAAACATATAGCCTGTCTTAGGATTACAAACAGCCTTCAAAGACCATTAGTGACAGTACCTTCCTTGCTAACTAATGTTGTGTACGTGATGCACTGCCAAAAACGCAGTGTACCTTAGAAAGACTATTCTACATTTCAGAAAAAAAATAAGTAGGCATAAATCTTGGGCTTAATAAAACTTAAGGGCATGTGCGCGCACCCCCCCCCCCCAATCCTTGCTAATCTTTTGCAGTACAATATATTTTGCACTCTCTCCTGTTTTTCCCCAAAACAACCATTCTGTAAAGTAGGTTGGACTGAAAGTGATGGGGCCACGGTCTTTCCAGGCACCTTCCATGGCTCAAGGTGGACTAGAACCTGGGTTTCTCCAGCCCTAATCCAACCTCTTCGAATCCTCTCCAGAACTGTATTATCATGCAGACATCAATACATTTGCATTGCAATCAGAACCCAAACCAGATAATTCACTAAAATATCAAAAACTTCAGAATCTTGAATAAGATGAAGCCCAGAAGATCTGCAGAGCAAGAATAACCACTACCTGGCCCTCCAGAGGTTGCTCCCAGCATCCCTCATCAACAGACCAGATGGCTGCTGGGAGTTGTAGTCTGGCATCAGCTGAAGACTGCATTTCTGATTTGGGGGGGAGGGCTGCAGTAAGCAAGGTAATGATACAAAGGGGCCACAGAGGGGGTTTTTTTGGCTTTGTTTCTTGGGGATTTGGGGGGCCAGATAAGTGGCTGTATTAACACAACACAGGTTGTGTAAGTCAGGTTACTTTACTAAACTGATTCATATTCTGGTTTAGTACAGTCCCCTGAACCCAAGGCTATCCAAGCAAGCTGGATTCACAACAAAAACTTGTGTGAATGCAGCTCGATGAAGTCCTTAACCTGGGTAAGTGTATTCTGCAAACAGTCTGTGGGACTTCGGGGGGGAAAAACCCACCAAGACTTCTGTGAGGAGCATGGGAAGGCTATCTGATTTCACATCTTGATTTTTTTTTCAAAAATGCATTGTCATTTCTCTAAATTAAATCCTGAGATTGGATCTCCACATCATGTTAAGCCATAGTTGAAAAGCTGATTGAATAAACCACAGTCAGAAGCCTTAAACTCACCTGGATTCACAGGGCACATTAAACCAACCCACGCCAACCCATCATGGCACAGGTAATGTGGGAACCCAAAGAGATGTGCAGTTTAATCCCCAGTTGCCACGTTGAGGGGAAATAAAAAGAACTGCTTCTTCACCTCTTCCCAGAAAAGTACAGTGGTACCTCGGGATACGAACGCCTCTACTAACGAACATTTCGGGTTACAACCAGCTTAGGCAGGAAAATTTTACCTCAGGTTACGAACCGGATACGCGGCCATTTTCCCTGCTGCCACGCGGTCGCGGCTTCCTGTGGGCGAGGTCGCGGTAGCAAGGAGACGTTCGGTGAGGCTTGTGGTGTGTTTTGCGGTGTTTTGCGAAGGTTTTTGGTGTGCGTGTTAGCATGGCTCCAAAGAAAATGCAGAGCAGGCTTGGCAGGAGTCAGGCTCTGAAGAGAAAAGTGACGATCGAGCTGAAGAAGGAAATTATAGAAAAGCACGATCATGGCACTCGTGTGACTGATCTGGCCTCGGAGTACAAGATGGCGAAGTCGACCATCTCGACTATTCTCAAAAATAAAGATGCCATCAGAGGAGCTGATGTGGCAAAAAGAGTATCGATCTTAACGAGGCAGAGGATACCAGTGCTGGAAGAGGTGGAAAAGCTGTTGTTGGTGTGGCTGAATGAGAAACAGCTGGCAGGTGATAGCGTGAGTGAGGCTATGATCTGCGAGAAAGCCAGGAAGCTGCACAGTGATTTGCTGCAGACAAACCCCTCTACCAGCGCAGCAAGTGAGGAATTTAAAGCCAGCAGAGGCTGGTTTGAGAAATTCCAAAAGAGAAGTGGCATCCACAGTGTGGCAAGACATGGTGAGGCTTCCAGTTCTGACAAGGCTGCTGCAGAAGCCTACAAGAAAGAATTTGAGGACTTCATGAAGGTGGAAGGGTACGTCGCTGAGCAAGTGTTCAACTGCGACGAGACAGGGCTCTTCTGGAAGAAGATGCCAAAGAGAACCTACATCACGCAGGAGGAAAAGGCACTGCCAGGGCATGAGCCCATGAAGGACAGATTGACCCTTTTGCTGTGTGCGAACGCAAGCGGTGACCTGAAGATTAAGCCGCTACTCGTGTACCATTCCCAGACCCCTCGTGCATTCAGGAAGCACAATGTGAACAAGGCCAGACTGCCTGTCATGTGGAGGGCCAATGCAAGAGCGTGGGTCACAAGGCAGTTGTTCATGGAATGGCTGCACAAGGTGTTCGCACCCAGCGTTAAAAAATACCTGTCTGAGAACCAGCTGCCTGAAAGGTGCCTTCTCCTGATGGACAATGCCCCGGCACACCCTCCAGCCTTGGTGGATGACATGGACACCGAGTACGACTTCATAAAGGTCAGGTTCCTCCCTCCCAACACGACACCTCTTCTGCAGACCATGGACCAGCAAGTGATCTGCAACTTGAAGAAGTTGTACACAAAGGCGCTCTTCACCAGGTGTTTCAATGTCACCGAAGAAACATCCTTGACTCTCAAAGAGTTTTGGAAAAAACATTTCAATGTCCTCCACTGCATCAGCCTCATTGACAAAGCCTGGGAAGATGTCACCTGCTGGACCTTAAACTCAGCCTGGAGGAAACTGTGGCCAGAATGTGTTGCTGGACGTGAGTGTGAAGGGTCTGATGCAGAGGTAGTGGAGGAGATTGTGTCCATGGGCAAGAGCATGGGTCTGGTTGTGGATGATGCGGACATAGAGGAGCTTGTTGAGGACCATAAGGAGGAGCTGACCACAGAAGAACTTGCTGAGCTCCAGAGTGAGCAACAGAAGGCGCTGGGCGAGGAGCATTCCACTGAGGAAGAGGAGGAGGGGGAGGAGGTGAGCTGTGATGCGATAAAGTCCATCATGGAGAAATGGAATGAGTGCCAGGATTTCACTGAGAAGCACCACCCCAACAGAACTGTGACAAGCAGAGTGCTGATCTTATGAACGATAACGTGTTCTCTCATTTCCAGAGGGTTATGCAGCGCAGGAAAAAACAACAGACTTTAGACAGGTTTTTCCCCAGAACTGAGCCTGCAGCTAAGAGGCAAAGAAGAGAGGAAACCCCTGAAGGGGACTCTCCCTCCAACCAATAACTGCCTCCCCACCCCATTCTCCCTCTTCATGCTGTGCCAGTTGCACTGTTTTTCATGTTTTTGTGGTGTAAAAATAAAATGCATATGTTTCAGAACAGATTGTACTTTACACTGAACCTTATGGGGAAATTGCCTCGGGTTGCGACCAAATTCGGGCGGAGGGCGGAACGGATTAACCGTATTTACATTGAACCTTATGGGGAAATTTGCCTCGGGTTGCGACCAAATTTGGAGGGCGGAACGGATTAACCGGATTTACATTGAACCCTATGGGAATATTTGCTTCGGGTTACGACCAACTCGGGATATGCCCAGAGTCACGGAACAGATTAAGTTCGTATCCCGAGGTACCACTGTAGTTAGAAATAAATTACAAAACCCTAATGCTTAAGAAGGTTCAGAACGGGAAATAACTTCATTGCTGAAATGTTTGCATCCTATTGCGAGAGATTGTGAGGAGGCTGAGAAAAACGGGAGAAGCTCCAGACATCACCAACAGATGGGAGAGAAGTTGGTTAGTGATTTATTTCGTAAGCAAAAAGCTTGGGAAGAAGAGACTCAAAGAAAGGCTCAGAGACTCAGCCTTAATGAACTGACCGCTAAAAGGAGGCGGGAGGTGTCTAACTGTCTCATTGCAGTTGCCAAGATTCTGTATCTCTCCCCTTGTTCTTGCCTTACACTGCTTATTGAAGTCTGGGTGATTCATGTTCCCTTCATCCTGGCTTGCTGTTAGTGGCCTGGAACCTGTTCCTTTCATTTCATTCATTCCTGTTAAGAAGATTCTGAGTGGTTCACACCTGGTAAAAGGATTATTTTCCATCGGAGTCACCTGCCAGAGACTGACAAGTCCCTTGCACACTGTTGGAATATTTCCCTTACATGCTTACAAGAAAGCATGTAATTAAATGAAGGATTGATGAAAGATTGTATAGGCAGTAGTAATGTCATTTTATAAGAGGAAAAGGCTGGCTCCTGCCGTTATAAATAAATGAGCACATCATGTAGTAAAATGTATGTATAGGAAGATATAAATCTTATGTATAGGAAGACATAGGTATAGGAAAGATTAAAATGCCCATTTATATAGACATTGTGGTTAACTATAGGTAAGAAAACATCTGTCTTAACAGACTAGGAAAGGAAGGAAGGATTGCACAGGAGGAAGATGTTCATGCTGATCAAGCAGGAACTATTGTAATAAGCTAACACATTCCAATCTCTTGATAATGATTGGCTAAAACTTTAAACTAAAAATTTATAAGAAGAATGACAGAGGAGCAGTCCAGCATGGCCGCCACCCAGTGTTACTGGACAACCTTGGGTTGAATAAATATATTTTCTTTGACTTCCACTGATCATCTGGTGTGTTTTATTGGATTCCCGGCTTGGGCTTGAACTGCGGGAAAAGGTGTCTGATCCTTCTGACACACACGCTGTTGCTGTTTTTTAAAAAGCAGATGAACTAAAAAAAAATTCTATTTTCTATATTAAATTTATAGATAGTCACTGGTATACAAAAAAAACAAAAACCATATAATACTATAGCATAACCAGATGCAAAATACTGTTGTAAAATATCATAAAATCTCTGAAAAGAAGAACATCTCTCTCTCTCTCTCTCTCTCTCTCTCTCTCTCTCTCTCTCTCTCTCTATCTATCTAAATTTATTGGCTGCCCAACTCCAGCAGACTCTGGGCAGTGTACAAAACTAGAAAAAAAACATATTGCCTCATCCTTTGATTAATGGAAAATACTGCCTTTTCTGGGACAGATAAGTTACACATTTTCAAAAGCCATTCCTTAACATCTGAAATAATATCACATTTCCAATTTCTCAATATTATTCTTTTAGCCACCTCCACCCCCCATGCATGATACAGCCATAATTTCTGATAGACAATCACGTTCCAAAGCTCTGGTATATAATTCAACATCACAGTAACATCTTTAACATTTAAAGGTTTTCCCATAAATCTGTTTATGTACATTATACCATTCCAAAAAACTGACAAATGATCACAGGGCCATATCATATGGGTCAATGAACCCTCAAATTTCTTATATCTCCAACAAAGAACACTTGATGTCCCTCCTTTCAAGTACATTTTTGGGGGGAGTCCAATGCACTCTAAATACAATTTTTGATGATCTCCCCTTGTACATGTTTTCTATAAATGTTTACCTGCCCCTGTTCTCCAGGGCTTTCCTTGCAAGAAAGCCTGGGACCCGGGTGCCATATCTGCCCCTGGCATGTTATTGCCCATTGCTGGAGGGTAGGTAGGCTTTTCTTAGGCCAGGCCCCTGTGGAAGGAGAAAATGCTCTCGAAGCTGGAGATACCAAGGTCTCCATGGCTTTTGATTCTATCTCCACCATGTCAACCTGGGCACAGAAAGGGACAAAGTGGTGATGACTGAGGTCACTTAGAGAAGACCAAGATCTTACCAGAGCTGGAGAGTAGCTCATAGTAGCAGCTGACTATTCTCCTTATCTTTTTGTACAGACTCCTGGAGTCCAGGAGCCAAAACTTCCACCTGTCCAGCAACTATCAGAATACAAGGTACATTTCCTCTGGTGCTTCTCTGCGCCTGAGAGGTCTCCAACCCTCTGCTTTGGGACTGGGGAAGCTGACTCCCCACCATATCTCCATTCTGGAAAGCGGTTTGCATATCACCTGGGGTAAGATCAAAGTGGATGAGAATTAACCTCCGTTGGGAACAGCTTACAAACTCGGGTTGTAGTGTGGGAAAACTCACAGAATGGGCTGTGATCAGGACTTCATTCGCCTCAATTCTTTTCACAAGTAATTAATAAATCAGTGCCACTTTCTCAGGATAAACTCATTGCAAAGCACTGCAACTGTGTTGAGAATGTGACTCCAAGAATTTGCAGCCAGCGTGGTTGAGTTGAAATCCCTAAGCTTTGGGGAGGTGTTAAGCTTGCTGTAAACATTTCACTTGCATCTAATCATTCAACTCTGATATCTGAAGCTTGTACAGATAATCCCCAGGTTAAGAACACCCAGTAGCAAATAGTTAAGAACGGAGTCTATTGTAGCAAAAATTCGAGTCAGATACACAGTGATTCGAGTTAAATACACAATGGTTCGAGTTAATTACACAATACTACTTACATGATATTATACAATAATACTGTTCCGGCTTACATACAAATTCAACTTAAGCACAGACCCTGGGAACAGAACTTGCTTTTAAACTGGGGACTACCTGTAATCATCCTCAATTAGGGCTGGAGCAGAAAATTATGTGGTTCACTTTTTTAAAAAATACAAGCCCCCTCCAATTTGCACTTCTTGAACCCAGAATGCAGCTGTATGTTGTCTGTATATTTTACTGAATGTTGTAATGCAACCCAAAAATGCCAATAAAGGTATCTCTGTTAGGGAAGCACAAAAATACAGCTGTGGAAGAAAATGATGGGCCAAAAAAGCACCAGTTAAGAAAAGGGTATATTGATCATTTGCTAAATGCATACATTAAGAGAAATGTGCACAAAAATACATGAATTTTCATGTGCATTTTTGTACACGCTTTTCAAAAATCGTGTTTTAAAGCAAAGGGAGCAGAGGAGTTTAAAGCTGGAAATGAGAAACCAAGCAAAGTCAAATTTGGTAGATAGGTCTGTCTCTATGGCTACAACCACTCATCTTCTTTTATTAAAATAATTTCTGTTAGCCTCAAGAAGAGTGACAAGACTCTTTTTCATGTTGAGTCTTAATTGCCCTTTTCTATATCTTTAGTAATAACTATGCTATACTTTTTGAATAGAATGCTGGAACAGAATACTGAATTCCTAAATTGATCTCACAACAGATTTATCTAATGGCTTTTGGTAATTCAACACTTTTCCACTGTGATCATACACTGTGCTAAAGCAGATTTTGCTTAAACTACAATTGGTTAAGTTCATATAACACATTAAGCCGCAATCAATGGATTACAAACTACTAATAGATACTTTCACACAACATTCTGCTAGAACGGACAGAACAAAATAAACTATACAGGGAGGGCCACTTATTTCCAACTTAAATCAATGTCAAAAGATCCAAGGACCTTTTTAGCAGATGATCAATATATCCTTTCACGTTTTTCTCAGAATCTAACCTTTTTAAAAACATAATTACCATAAAAACCATCTCTAGGGCTGATCCGTCACGTCTTTTAATATAAAAGAAAATCTGCAGCTTCTTCCCATTTCAATATTCTGCCCTTGACTTGATGAATGGTATCATTTTTTTTTAATGTGAAAGTCACTTTGAATTAAAACAGCTAAGTTTCTAATACAGAAACAACCAGTCATGATTGCAAATAAAAATTATTTCAGTTACTTTTTTCAGTTCAGCCACCATACTTCAGAAAACACTTCAACTAACAAGAATATAGATTAATGGAAAATGAAATGAATTGTTTCCTTTCTCTAGAATCTGAAGACAAACACATATCTTTGCAGTATTCCCTCTATAACAGTCATATGAAAGGTTCCATGGTTCTCAGGCCATGGAATCTGTTAGCTTTTCTTAAAAATTACCAGGAATCCTGATCAACAGGCAAAGCTCTACAGCAATCAATAGAGCAGTGTTTCTCAACCTTAGCAGTGTTAAGATGTGTGGACCAACTCCCAGAATTCCCCATCCAGCATTCTGGGAGTTGAAGTCCACACATCTTAACACTGCTAAGGTTGAGAAACACTGCTCTATTGATAGAAAATAGGCTGCATTCATGTGATTTTTTTCTCCTTAGCTTCTCATGGAACCCAGTTTGAAAAATCGCAGGCTAGACCAGATCTTTCTTAGCCTCTCATCTCTCTGATAGAAGAGTCTAATTCAACAATGGCATGAATTGTCCATAGATGGTTGAGGACTGGCATGACTCTGAACTTGTAAAGGAATTTAGAGCTAACCCTGTGAAAAGCATGAGAGGAAAGAAGGAGCAAGCCATTTAGAGGGGGACTTGGAGAAGAGATGACACTGTCTAAGATAGAAGTAAGTGGCACTGTCTTCTCCAGGTCCTTAATGGATCATTCCTTCCTTCCTCCCTTAATGGCTTTCTCATACTTTTCACAAGGTCAGCTTTGAGTTCCTCTGGCTTGAGATAATGTGAACTCCACTTAGTCAACACATTACAGTTAAGGAAAGTATGGTTTAGCATGAAGTATGACAGTAGCTTATTTGTTCTTGGCTATTTTTAATTTCACTAGCAATCTGGGTATTTGAGTCTTTTGCTGCTTTGATGCTAAAATAAGATCCAACCAGGTTTTCCTCCATTATCTCATGCTGGGAACAAGTGCACCTCTTAAATCTGGCCGGGTGCAGACGGATGAGAATTTTGTTCATTTCAAGTTCTGCTAAGAACTGATCCAATTCTGCACATTTCTATGTCTGGCAAAATTAATGGAATCATCCATCTCTATCACCAGGATAATTTACAAATACCAAAATAGACTTGCCCAAAAAGACCTGATGGAGATTTTGTAGATACATCAATCCACCTTCATAGCCTCAGTCTAATGGTGAGTACAATAATTACTTTTGGTTTACATTTTTCTTTTCAGTAATTAATGTTGGAATCTTAATCCTCTTCTAGTTAAGAAAAAAGCAAAACAAGTACCATATTAAGTGTATTTGGTTTGTAAATTTGTTTGTAAATTTGGTTTGTAAATTGTAAAGATGGGCAGTGATAAATTTGATATATAAATAAAAAATAAATTAAAATACCCTGATAGTTACCCAAGGCTTTTATAGGGCAGTTTTAGGAATCAGACAGCTTAAATTGTTCTGGCTTTCTTGCAATATGCAGGCTTAAATTATTAAGTACAACTCACTGCTATCCTGTGGAAATACAAATATGAGAAGATATACTATATTAATAGGAAACTGATCAAGAATAGAATTCATTGTAAGTAGAAGAGAATTCCAGGACAGGGAACCTTATTTTGCTACAGTGAGGACCAAAATACCCACCCAACACTTTTGGCGAGAACCAAAATATGTACAGATACTTTTTTTGATACCCACCAAACTTTCTGGCAACATTCATTTCCAATGCTCTGAGCCCTGCATAGGTTCTTAGAAACCCAAAACAGAGGATGTCTTCAGACCAATGAATAGTACTGGAGTGTATCCAGAAAAAAGATAAAGGAAATTGGGGGAAGTAGGTAGCATCCAAACTATTAGGCAGAGAGTAACGCTAGTTTTCTGGTCAATGTTTTATGTCTGGCAATAGTCTACCATGGCAGATAATCAACCCCTTCTCCCCCCACCCACCCCCAGCATCACTTTTGTGAGATGTCCATGACAGAATTGTCCTCAAGCTTCTGGCCCATCAAGGAGTACTGCAAAAATTTGGACAACTGGTCCAAAGAGATATAGAAAATGCTAACTCTTTGTTACTAACATATTGCCATCTAATTTGGGTAATTAATAATCACTGAAACAAATCAAGGCTGAAAATAAACTGGGAGCTAATGAAACCAGAATTCCTGGACTCACCCAAGCTTTCAGTCATTCAGTCCTTCTCATGAGTAAGACCCTTATTTGAGGATGTCTTTACTTGCTAGGAGATTTAGGTTTTTTCAGTTGTACCTTGATACTTGGCTTAAAACTTCAATTACCATTGTTCTTCAGGGTTTGAGAGAACTCTTACTTCCCTCCATAGTTTATACGAAGGGCCTTGGCTTCTTAAGCTACTGATCCTCAGACACAAAAGTTGTGTGAAAACAGGTGGGTTTTTTACTAATTTTCCAATGTGGATTTCTCTAAGGCAGACAAGATCAGAGCTGATATTGAATATATATACGTCAAGATATATCATAAGCAGGCCAAGAGGTCTTGACTTATAGCTTTTTCTAAAACCAGCCCTGCTCCACATAACATATAGGATATTATTTTTCAAATGTAAGGGAATCTCCAAAGACGTTTGTGCTGGAACATTACACTGGATGCAACTTTCGGTATTTGGGATCCCATACCAGGCATATGGGATCAAATGCATGCCAAAATCCTATGGATAACAGTAGAATGGAGAAAGCAAAGAGGGTATTTTCTCTGCTGTAACAATGAAACAGAGGCCAGGAGCTCTGGGAAATGTAGTTTTGGGGATTGTCTTCCTTTTCTCCATCCATCGCTTCTGGAGTAGAAAGAAAGGCTAGAGTGGCTGGTGGTGAAAGTGGGTTGGAGAGTTATTTATTATTCATTTTGCAATATTATAAACTATCCCAATCTTGTCTAGCTGTCAGAGAGGTTCAACAAAGTCAAAACAAAAATGGAAATGAAATATAAGCGGTTAGAATGATATCAGCAAAAATTATAGGTGCCCTTAAATTAGACTAATCCAGTCTAGGATCCAAACACACGCTGAAACAAAACTGCTTTGATTTGTTCACAAAATGCCATCAAGGTTGAGCCATCCATACCTCTATGGGGAGATTATTCTATTAAATTGGGGCCACCACCGAGAAATTTTGGTCACCTGGTCCATACCCCATGTATCTTTCAAGGAGAAGGGTCTGCAACATAGCTTCTCTCGAGGACCAGATGGACAGGTTCAGCCCAAAGAACTCCACAAGACAGTGCAAATACAGTTCTGTTGCATTTATTAGCTTCCACCTCAAGACAGAAATCTCTCCAGACTGAACCCAAGTTCCCAAGCCAGCAAGCCACAACACCATAGAATTCCTTAGGGTGGTGCCAGCCTCATCTTCTTAAACTTCCCACGCTCCTGTTGAGGGCTAAGGAAATGCTTATCTCCCTGAGCGTGGCCTTCATAGCACCATTCCATCACACAGATGGACAGGTTCAATTTTGGCATGGTGTTCTTTGATGTATCCTGGTGCTGTGCCATAAAGGTATACCAGTACTATGAATTGGTCCAGAAGACTATTGGTACCCAATGCAGTGACTCTAAAAGAGGCATTATTCTCAGTTGTAGGGGAGAGAATTTATTTCTTCTCCACAGAGCTGGAAGTGGATGTCCAGTTCCATCAGACAATCATTACAAGACATTGAAGTTTGCACTTCCAATCCTAGGCACAGGTATGTAGGAAACTTCATTTAATTAATTATATCTTGGACCCAAACAAATGCACCGTCATAACCCAGTCCATAGCTCACATAGTTGCAGAGCATCTTCACGGTGCTTGATGTACCTCTTCAGAATCTACAAAAGGGGTTGCAATGTGCAAGTGTCAATATCACAGTTGCCTAATATTATGACAAGTCAAGGTTTTAAAGCAGATCTCAGTGTCTAGATAGTGACCAACTAGAAGCTGAAGAAATATGAACAAGTGAATTCCCCACCCCTTGTGTGAAATGTTCATTATCTAGACAGTCTTGCTGTGTATATCCATTGTGATTTTGAATAGACATTGAATGAATGCAGAAATCAAAGGATTTTCCCCCCCACACAAAAAATGACATCAGAGGCACAATGCAATTGTAGGACCCTTCACCCATCTCCCACTACCAACCTGTTTCAGCAAAGCTATCTTTGCAGATGAACAATAACCAATCTTTTAAACCTGGGCCATCTTCTCAACTGGGGCTTTTAAGCAGTAGAGGTTATCAGGGATGAATGTGTTATATCTATTCACATGGCTAACTCTGAAAAATCAATTTTAATCTGAGAAGCCCAACAGTTGCAAACTGAGGCTATTAAGTAACAGCTTGTGGTTCGTCCAGCATGCTGAATCTGCTGGGACCCGCTTTCAATGTTTGTCGTGTACCTCCAAATCTGGCAAGCACAACATGTAAAAGCTTTTAAGTGCCTGGCAATGTTTTCACACTTCGTCCTTTGACTTGGTAATGGAGTCATAATTTGTTGATGCAAATTGTCATTTTACAGGTCACCAGGTAGAACTGCATGCCAAGGACCCAGCATCATGGCAGGTCAACAGCCCCTGGATTATTTACTTACTTATTATTCAGTGTACACTCTGCCTTTCTATCTCTCCCAGCAATCATAGCAGTTTACAACAATCACTTCAAAAATACTCAGTATAAAACACAGACCGAAACTGAAACCCATTAAAACCCAAACCAACATTAATATCAGTCATTAAAATAGGTAATAACTAAACACTTGGCAAAAGAGATTATTTTTTACCAACTTGTTAAATACCGTGAGTGGAAAGCAAACACACTTCCTTAGGAAGTTCCATAAGCCTCAGAAACACACAGGAGAAGGCCCTTTCCCGCCATCTATTGACCTGCTCAACTCTCTCCCATTGATCTATGTAACTGGGCAGATGCGGAATGGGAGAAGTCTTCAATCCAATTAGAGCTTTAAAGAAGGCCATTGGGAAATCTTTTGAATTCAGGAGGCATTCAGGTGATGGTCCCATCCTCTTGCCACCTCCATAATGCCTCCTGAACTCAAACGAGTATTCTCCTAACCCTATATTGCTACCACATGAAGCCAGGATGAAATCACAGTTACAGTGAGGATGCCCACACCAGATCCAAAGCATCTTTGCCTACTTCTGATTGGAATAGTGTACATCTTACGGTATCCCCACACTGTCCCAGCCACTCAAGTGGAGCAGCGAACACACACAATTGGCAAAGTGCCAGAGTTGTGGGTCAATGAGATGGAGTTCCAATAAGTTGTAGTCACAACACCTCCCCACTCTCCAGTCCTAATCTGTTGGGTTTCAAAGTAGAAAGACCTGGGAGAGGTTGTTCCCTCCTTTCCTTCCTCAGCCAGATTTCTGTAGTATGTGCCAGACCTTGAAGGCTTTTTCCTACACGATGGCAGGAATATAATGATTCTAAGGATGCTGCAGATGAGGACATCAATTGAGTCACCACCCCCACCATGGTCGGTGCCAGTTTGAAGCATCAATAGTCTGATCTATCAATTTCATTAAAAGGCATCAAGATGTTTCCCCAACTCTAAGGAGCATTAACCTGTAGACTGGTGGCACTTCAGAAATATTTGGACTCCAGTTCCCTAACCCAAGTCAACACAGCCAACAGTATTGTAGGGAAAAAGGAAACAACAACCATTATGTCCAAGAAGAACCAGGGAGAGACTGGATTTTGGAAAATATTTCTGCCTGGATTTTTTTTTTTTTTTAAAGATCTCTGCATAAACATTAGCCCCACTCCCCTTATTGGAAGCACTTCTTGGAATTACCACCAAAGCTTCTTGGATTGACCATGCAAAGCTGGTAAACCTCTGTATGGTTTTTTTTGTTTTGTTTTAAAAATCTGGTCTGGTAATTTGTTTCAAGTATTTTCATAAATAACTTCAGGGAATAAAGATGCTGAAGCAGCAAATCTCTCTGCCCAAACAGGCACATAACAAAGTAGATTTTGTAAGACATGCTCCTTGTTAATTTACACAATGCATAGATTTTATCTATACAAGGCATATAGATCCCCTTAAGGAGCCATATCTTTTTACAGGCTCAAACAGAAGTCTATAAAAAGTCAGTCTGCTTTAAGGAAGAGCAGAGAGGGGCTGGTGAGTCAAGTGAGGTCCAAAGGACTTCTTCCAAATTATAATATTTTTTGGCATAAGTTAATATAGTATAGAAAAATAGGGAAAACAATGTGAAAAAATAAACTATCGTTCTGTAAATAAGCACGGCATTTTGTTAATGTACCTGTAAACAGAAACAATTTATATCTGATACAATCTGTTCTTCCAATACTATGGTTAAGTAAGTACTAATTGTTTACAAACTTCTGGGCTTATGAGTAAATGAAAGACAGACTGAAATAGTGCCTTCTGCTCTAAGACTCCCCACTACCAGGAATATAGTGCATAAGAGAAAATCTCAGCACAAGAATTCTGGGTTGGTATTAGCAAAATATTAAACTATATTTACTGATCGACTTAGAAGAACCGATCAACTTAGAAGAAATTATGTTACTTCTGACCCAATAAACCTATTTTTGCCACAAAAGCCAATGGAAGTGGGGGGGGGGGCTCCTGTTCTTGACAAGTTGATGGAATACTACATCTTCCTTACAGAACTTCAGGGGGAAAAAATCTACCAATTTTCTGTGTCCACAAAACTGGTGGGACATTTTCAAAAAAGCCACTTTTACCCAACTCTGTGAATATACAATACAGATTATCATTAGCAGTCCCTATCAAATATCCCTGAAAGAAAACCAAAAAAGTGCATTGCCTTTTTTTTTAATGTTAAACCACTGGCCTTTTTCATGTATACTGTACATCCCAATTTCAGTTTCTTGCTACCTTTGAAGAAAATAATAGTTTGTTATTTAACTCATCAGTCCAGGCAGATATCAGCTATTATGGTGAGACTGTGGAAAGTCCAACAGGCCAAAAAGTTCTGTTTAATTCATGAGATCTTGGGTGTCAAAATAAATGGATCGCTACATACCCTGAGAATTTAGTGCATTCTCGAAATTCCTTGAACAGAATTTGTGCTGTGCTGAAAAATTCATCTGCATTTCTTTTCCATTCTCATTCAGTTCCATGGGAGGGAAAATGCTTTTATTTTTCTCTGACCCCAAAGGAGAACCTTTCTGCAAAACTGTTTTGGTACATGCATCACTTATGAGATGGTCAAGTGCACGTGTTTAAAATTTCCTTTTAAAATTATCTCTGCAGTGGACTTTTTTTTTTTCACCCTTTTTCTTAATGTAATCCTCCAGGAGAGACAGCATAAAACAATTCTACCCTGGGAAGTTGGTCCACAAACGGGCATGATAAAGCAAAAGTACTCAACTAACCAACATGAGCAGAAGTTAAACCCAGCCCCAAATGAACATTGCAAAGAAATTCTAAAACACCTTGGGAAAAATTAAAGCCTCAGTTGCAGGGAAGAAAGCTTTTGAGAAATGAAGAGATTCTGGCACAGTATTAAAATCTATGTTCACTAATAAACATAGAGAAAGAGCGAGCAGAGGAAGTGAGCTTTTAAATGTCTGCACAGAGCTAGCCGTTGAATGGATCGGTCTTGAATTTGCCCTGAACCAGTGTTGTCCAAACTTGGCAATTTTAATATGAGTTGGCTGGGGAATTCTGGGAGTTGAAGTCCACACAGCTTAAAGTTGCCAAGTTGAGAAACACTGCTCTGAATAATTCAGAGGGGGGAGCTGCCAAGAGACCCAGATAAGGAAAAGCCATCATTGCATAGATGCAAATAAGAAATTTCCCCTTTTCCTTTAGATTAAGACAACTGTGTCCATGACGTATGGTAGCATAACTGGAAAGCTGTATATTTCCTTTGGCAAAAGTCTTCAACTATATGCTGTTGCTGTCACAACACATTCACAGTCAATTTTTCTTCGGGGGCTGTTAGGGCTGACGTGGAATTTCAGCCCTCAAAAGCTCTACTTACTTGCAGGCTTAAATCTCCATCCTTGCTTACAATGGTGACGGTACGCAATGATTTCTTACCTGGGCAAACCGCTGATGTGCACACAGTCTCGTTTCTAATCCTGCCTTGTTTCTGCAGTAGAGGCAGGGCCCTCTGTGCATCTGAAATGCTGGAGTTGGAAGGGGGCACTGAAGCTGTCAACGAACGACCTTCTATTCAGCGCAGCGCTGGAATTTAAAGCTACTCTCACAAATGGGCGTCCAGCTTCTGCTTGAACTTATCACGAAGGAGAGTCTATCACCTTCTTGGATCACTGGTGCAATTATCTAGGGCTGAGCATCCATTGCAATTTATTCAAAAGAATTGTTTCAGACCTCACCCTAGCACAGCACTCCACAACTCCTTCCTTCCCCTCTCTTTCTCTCCTCTCCTCTCCTCTCCTCTCCTCTCCTCTCCTCTCCTCTCCTCTCCTCTCCTCTCCTCTCCTCTCCTCTCCTCTCCTCTCCTCTCCTCTCCTTTCCTTTCCTTTCCTTTCCTTTCCTTTCCTTTCCTTTCCCTCCCCCCCTTCCTTCCTTCCTTCCTTCCTTCCTTCCTTCCTTCCTTCCTTCCTTCCTTCCTTCCTTCTTCCCTCCCCGCCTTCCCTCCTTTCTTCCTTCTTCCTTGCAAGCCTTAAAAAAGCGCCTTTCAGAACCACATTAACTTTAACAAATTGCCTTCTTAAACAGGCCACCTTCTTTTACCAGGCTGATGCAGAAGCCTGAAAAAAAAGTTAGACTACTTTAGCGAGTAGAGGAGAGAGGCTGTGTGCGTACTGGCACAAAAGCCAAAGCGTGTTTCCTTCAAAGCTTTTCTGAAGCCTGCCCGGTCCTCCTATTATCAAACTGTTCTTACTGTCAGGACATTTTTTCCCGGCATGCAGTCTGAATCTGTAACTTCAGACCGTTGTGGGCTATTTGTGAGCAGGCTAGAATCCTAGGAGGAAACTGCATATAAATGAGTGTAAATAACAAACCAACCCTTCTGTGCCCTGTATTTTGAGATAATAAAGAAAATACTGCATTCTGGCTTTTTTATTTCTATAGGGTTCCATTTCCAGTATTTAGAGAGCGCTAGCATATCTCCTTATCAAAGTCTCCTCTTTGCAAAAGTCAACATCCTCAATTCCATCCGACTCTCTTTCTTAGGTCTTTATTTCTAGTTCTCTCAGATTTCCTGCTCTTCTCTGGACAGGGCCTGAAGTCCAGAACTGGACCCCAGTACTTGAGGTGGGGATTGACCAGTGCAGCTGAGAATGGAAGAGTTACTTCTCTGGGGATTAAAAAGGGTCAACTACTTGCTAGAAAGAAGGTTGGAAGGCATAACTCTAGGTTTTCTTCTTTTTTCATTTCATGTGCTTTTTTCCCCTACAGCTGCCTTTCCTCTTAGATTGAGAAGCATCTGTCCATATTCCACAATCTTTCCCCCTTAGATTACCACCTAAGCAAGTTATACTCCATATCTCAGGTCCAAATAAACGCCATTTAGAATTCTTTTCACTCTCTCCCACTAAAGAAATAAAACTTCAAAATATGGGTCTGTTTGGAAGAATGATCGCTTTGGTTAATGTCAGGAAGCCATACTGTAGTTGTGGGGAAAAAATCCCCCAGAGAGAGAGAAAACACACAGACACACACACATACACACACACACACAATGCTATGCAAAATGTTTAGTTAGGGATTTTAATGCCAAAGGGGGAAAGGGTCCCATGTTCTCATTGTCACACAAGGAACACTGGCAGCACACAGTAGATTTTAAGCAGCAACAGTTTCTTGTGCAACGGTGAGAACATTGGAGCCTTCCCCTTCTTTCGTACGAAAATCACTAAAATCACCCAACTCAGTGACAGACAATCCTTGTTTCAATCCAGGAATCTCCAGTAAAAAAATTGGGCCACCAATCTTTTCAGCAGTGCACTATCCGTTTATGTTACAAAAAAAAGAAAGAGAGAGAGAAACTCACCATTTTTGTCTGCTCGTCTGAAGATCTAGAATTAAAAAAGAGACATGTTTACTATTTCATTATAGCTTGGCCATTACAGTTCAAACAAATACTGGGTTCTTCCTGGATTAAGCCCACTAGCTGAGTTCTTATATCATGCTAAGCCATAAACCCTAGTTTACAGACTATAATGGTTGGAGACCAAACGGTACATTAAGCCCAAATCAAACAAGGAACATTCTGGCTTTGCAGGAAGCAGAGATCTTATTCACACGTTGCATTAAGTCCTTGGCGCTCCCTGAGCTTGGGGGTTTGCTAGCACTGATGATGTTACCTAGTCAGATAATGAAACATCTGCAGGGAAACCCCCAAGCTCAGAGAGCACCAAGGACTCCACCATTCAACCCTGAGCTGCAGATATTCTCTTTTATTGGAACATTGCATTAAGCCATGATTTGGTTAACCATAGCTTGTTGAATAAGCCAGTTTGGATGGGTTCATACTCTGCACCAAAAGATAAATCACAATGGAGAAACTGCAGTGACTGGTAATATTCTTTGGCATAGTTGTTATTTTGATTTATATGGCCACACATCTCCCCATGGTGATTCTGAGCATCTAACAGCAATTAAAAACTGAAACAACAAAATAAAATACTTAACTGGCAGCTAGGATAAATCCCAACCAAACGGGAATTAGAATAACCATCTCACAGGCTCTAACTGACCATCAGACCCCCATGCCCAGGATCCCAGCCACGTCTTCAGGGCCTTATGAAAGACCAGCCGGGTTAGGGTGAAGCCAATCTCCATGGGAATGATGCTCCAAAGGACAGGGGCCACAAGAGAAAAGGACATTTCCTGAGTCCCACCAGATGACAATCCTTGATTAACAGGACCCATAATATGCTTATTCTGCTAAATCTAATGGGATGGATAGAAAGGGGAGAGGGGCATATTCTTTGGTGCAAACTCGCCTGGGTTCACAGGGGAGCAACCGATGTGTGCAAAGCCACGGTCATCTTTTTAACTCAAACTTTTGTTCTCCCCCCCTCCCTTTGCCCAATCTTTAGCAGCTGCTCAAATAACAGACCCCAATGAACCACCAGGGAGAAATGGAAATGTGACAAAGATAACTGAATTGCACTGGTGGGGATCTGAAGCAGACAAGATATTTCCCAATTTGTTGGAAAAATAGATCTGTAATGAACAAGGCAAACAAGAATGAACTAGTGCTCCTGAGGGCCAAGCCTAGGGGAGTAAGAAAAGCGGAGCCAGAAGCCAAGGGCGGCATTGCAAACAGAACGCAGTGAAATGATATTTGATATTCCAGCATAAAAAAAGAGAACCTGTCAGCAAAGCGGGGCTCTGTGAACTTGCAATGCTTGTATAATTAATGTGGAATAGTAAAAGAAGAGACACCAGCTCACTCTGCATGAGAAGGAGATAAATTTAGATCAAGCCAAGCAGAAGCAGAACCAGGGGAAAGACGGGGAGGCGGGGGGGGGGACAGAGACCCACACAAAATAACAGGAGACATCTTGTGGAAATAATATCTGGAAAAACAGTTCAAAAAGCCACTTAAGAGATGGATGTCATTCAGTCCTGAGGTCAACCCTCCCTGAAGTTGATATTCTCCAGATGGGTCATGGAATTCATGGCAAGCTTACATCCTCATCCTCATCCTCATCACCATCCTCATCGTCATCAGAAAGCAGACTCATTAGGGTTCACCAGCTGGAATTTCCCAGACCATTGTTCTGGGCCACCCAGAGCCACTGGGAGTGGGGCAGCTTACAAACTGAATAATAAATAAACAGCTAGAGGACAGGCAGAAATAAAAGTGCAAATAGACACAGCCTTTGAGGAAACACATGACAAGGATCTCAGGAATGCTCCTTTATTGCTGTAGGACAGTGTTTCTCAACCTTGGCCGCTTGAAGATGGGTGGACTTCAACTCCCAGAATTCCCCAGCCAGCCATGGCTGGCTAGGGAATTCTGGGAGTTGGAGTCCACCCATCTTCAAGCGGCCAAGGTTGAGAAACACTGCTTTACACATACCCCCCCCATCAGTTATTTTTTCTAAAGGCTAAACCTCCCCAACTCCTTCCACCTCTCTTATAGGACTTTGTTTCTAGTCTGCCCCATTACCATCTTAGTTGCTATAATATGCTCTTGCTGAAAAACTTTAACTCAGGAAAATCACTGACATTAACATTTTGTCTCTATTTTGGCAGATTATATTGAACCAAACATGATGACAATTATTTTTGTCCTGGCTGCCAAGCCCAGAGCAGCCCAGGAGAAATTGGCCAAACCTTCTGGGACACAATATCAGATTAACGAATAGCGGCACGATGCATTAAGACAGACAGACAGATGATAGATAGATAGATAGATAGATAGATAGATAGATAGATAGATAGATAGATAGATAGATAATAAATAGGTAGATGATATATAGATGATAGATAAATAATAGGTAGATGATAGATAGATAGATAGATAGATAGATAGATAGATAGATAGATAGATAGATAGATAGATTAAAAAAAAATTTTTTTGCATATACTCATTATATAAACATTTTACTGAAATCCCCTAGTTTAATACCTTCTTAACTGCCACAATCCTTAGGCAATGTTTGCTTCTATTCATCACACCAGAATTAAAAGCCATCAGGAATCTAGATATTTTTTGCATTGCATTCAAAATATCAAATAAGCTTGTTTAATAATATCTGTCTGTCTGTCTGTCTGTCTATCAGTCTTGAGCTCACTTGTCTGAGCTACAGAGGATACCCGATTAAGCAACCACAACCAGAAGCCACATGGTGGTGGTCAAGGCAGGATTAAAAGGTTTATCATAAAAATAGTCTTCATTCAGCTAGAAAGCAAAACGCTTTATTTTCTGGGTCATCACTCAAAAGATTCAAAAGTGATGCAAGAAAAAAGGGGGCAGTAAGAAACATCAGACTGAAAAATATTGGATCCAAAGGAATATTATCTCAGCAATACTGTCACAAAGACCAGCCGCGCTGATTTCCGTCTTTCAATATACCCCCAGCGATGCTTGAATGTGGGTGAAGTCAGCATTAAAGGAAATGCAGGCTCAAACCTCCCTTTCAAGCGTGCTACTGAAAGGGCTCATCTGAATGAGAATTTGCAAAAAGCATTTGAAGTCCTCTGTGCAGGCAAAACCAGCTGTTAAGATACAGTTCAATTGCCCATCTGTAGGGCAGCGGATGGCATGAACAATGGATTGGAACAAATGTGCAGTGGAAACAGGGAGAGGAAGACCTAACAAATTCCACGGCGATGCTAAGGCAGTCCTCTTCTTATCTTGCAACCTCCAGATATATTGAGACGGAAGATCCCAAATTCCCTAGCTCAGTGTTTCTCAACCTTGGCGACTTTAAGATGTGTGGACTTCAACTCCCAGAATTCCCCAGCCAGCCTGGCTGGCTGGGGAATTCTGGGAGTTGAAGTCCACACATCTTAAAGTCGCCAAGGTTGAGAAACACTGCCTAGCTGTCTGACTGAGGAATCTGGGATTTGTAGTTCTAATCCCTTTGGAGGGCACCAGGGTGAGGAGGGCTTTAATTCCAAAAGCCCTCCTCGCCCTGAGGAGCTTTCCACTGTTCGGTTTTCATCATCCGATTGCCAAATGGCACTAACCCAACACTGTCCCTGAATTAAATGACGACTCTTGCAATATAACTCTGAGTAAATATTTGATAGTCCTGAAATGAGAGTAACGCAACGTCAGAACCAATTAATCAAGTCACTCTTTGGGGAAGCAATAGGATCAATCAGGTAAAGAATAAACATCTAGAATTTGGGATATTTCCAAGAAATGTGGACATTGCTGTATGCTGAAAGACTAGTCCTTTGCCTCTATGCATGATTTAGTGTCTTCAGCAACAAACAACTCAGTTGTTTTATCCCACACATTCAGCACAAATCATATATAGGAAGAACTTCTAAATTCTTCACAGGCAGCAGGTGTGGCTTTCTCTGAGTATCTTCCCACATCTCCATAGCAGTGTAAGGATGGTGGAACTAAGCACACGAGAATGATTGTGCAATTTCCTCTTCTCCCTCCATGAAATGGAAGTCCGTGCACTGGACTTCAGCTTTCAGACTCCCCAGATGGCATGGTGGGGCTACGTTGGCTGAGGACCATGCATGTTGAAGTCCAACTCATTTGGAAAGCAGCAGAACTTGATTTTGAGCCCATTCTGGCAGCTTTCCTTCAAAGACTTATGATGCAACTCCCAGCATACTCCCGTCTGATCTTATTCACAGAACTTGACCTCAGAACCTAAGAACACTATTGGGGTGGGCACCACTGGGGATTAAACACAATCCCAAATGACAAGTCCATTCCATGAGGCCAAACCAATACCATTACACAACCTTATAACAACTTCAGTGCTATTATTATCATGGTTTTCTTCTCTTGCTCCATTTCTTCCCAATGTGACCTTCCAATCTGACACATCATCTTGATCAAAACAGTCTATACAGACATCAAAAAGGCAAACACTTCAGCCTTTATGCAACTGGTTTAATGCTACAGTGTTAGCTGATGAATGGTATGTGGGAGTGACCTTGGGAGACAGGAGGAAGAACCGCAGACCAGGCAACAGCCAGATAAGAGGCAGCTGAGCCCACAGAAGGAATGGGGACATGGCAAACATCTCAGAAGGGAGTCCCCTAATTTCTTGGTCTGTAAAGACGAGAGGGGAGAGGTGTACTTTCAGACTTGCAAATTTCTGTTAATGTAACCTTACAATAAAGATAGAGCTAGTACTCCCGGGCGTGCTTCTTGTCTGGACTACCTTGCAAGGCTGACAGTTGTTGTGGAAGTTTTGCTCTCACCTCATCTTATATATTTCTCAACTTTGCAAAGAAATGTCACAGACTTAATTCTATAGTCCATAGCCTTTCACGCTGATAATTTATATCTATCACCATTCTATGCATCAAATACCTAAGCCATATTAATTCACCCCATTAGTAACAAGTGCAGACTTTGCTACTTATATAGGGCTATCAGGTTCAGGCTGCAAAAATCCAAGTGACTACTACATGGCAGGAAAGAGATCAAGAAAGCCTTAAGTCATGATCTCATCTAGTGGTGGCCCAGATTGTTGCAACTCAGATCTGGTAGACCTCTACTTTTATCCAAAACCAGCACATCTAATTTGCTGTGTACTCAAAAACAAAACAAAAAAAGACAAGGAAACAGAAGATGGGGAAGGCAATGGATATGATGAATGGATAGAATCAGAGAGATGGATTGTCCCTGGAAGAGCAACAGATTATCATCAAGGACAGGATGTGATGGAAGGTGTTGATCCATATAGTCTCTAGGGCAGTGTTTCTCAACCTTGGCTGCTTTAAACTCTGTGGACTTCAACTCCCAGAATTCCCTGCTGGCTTGGGAATTCTGGGAGTTGAAGTCCACACAGCTTAGAGCAGCCAAGGTTGAGAAACACTGCTCTAGGGTTGACTAATAAACTGTGGCGAGTAAGATGGCAGATGAAGCATCAGTTTAGGAATCAGAAGCTGAAACCGAAGTCACCTAAACCCAGAGACTGTGTTCACATAACTAGGTCAAGAACAGATCTAGCGGCTATATCTGCACCAAGGAGGGGGACGGGATAGCTTAGCATGTTGTGAGAATCCAGCATGCCAGCTACTTTATGATTAGGTGTATTGCATGGACACAAACCAGGTTCATTCAGTAAGCAGATTAATAGATATAGCCAGAACTAGACAAAGACTGGAAAAGGATCAATGCTGTGCTGATTGTGGTTTAACAAACCACAGTTAAGCAGACCATTTCAGCGACTTTTTGGAAAATTCTCAGCTGCCCTGCTTCTCAGTTTGCATGACCGGATTGTTGGGGACCCTGGAAGCAGAAGCCCAACCCATCTGGAACACGCAAGTGGGAAGAGCTCCTCCAATGCCCCTGGATTTCTGCCTTCCCAACAAGGCATAATTCATGTTTTTTCTTTTCTTTTCTTGCATCGGAACAGCTGAAAAAGGGGCCACAGTGCAAAAGCCAAGGCAGGCCTGATAACATCTGCAGAAAAGCTACAAGAGGATGGGCATTTTATGAGGCACCTCTTTCAGGATCAATAGCCGTTTTCTCTGAAATGCAGCTTTGCAGAGGCAATTCTCACTAGCAGATGGAAAAGAGCTCCTCCTAACATCTCTTGGGCTGCCCCACTCTCGGGGGTCACGTGTCTGCCCAGGCCTCCCCAGAGCTGCTGTTTAGCTAATAAAAATGTCCATTCCTTAAACCAAATTCATACAATTAATCTTGCGCCTCACTCGGGCCCCAAATCTCTTTTGCACTGAGATCTTGCCTGCATTCTTAGGCACGTCAAACCCCCCTCACAAATGGTACTTAGACATAATAGGGTAGCTCTAGTTCCATTGGGGAAAATATTTTACGGCCAGCGGCAGACATCTGGAGGAGCAATCAGTCATCTTGTTAGCGCCCACCCCCAGAGTGACTCCCCAGAAGTACATCAATACACGAACAAGGCTTTTTTCTCCTTAACATTTAGACTCAGCTAGAGAGCCAGTTTGGTGTAGTGGTTGAGGCACCAGGCTAGAAACCAGGAGATGTGAGTTCTAGTCCCGCCTTAGGCATGAAGCCAGTTGGGCAACCTTGAGCCGGTCACTTTCTCTCAGCCTAGGAAGGAGGCAATGGCAAACCTCCTCTGAAAAAACTTGCCAAAACCACTGCAGGGACTTGTCCAGGCAGCATCCAAGAATCAGACACAATTGAACAGATTAAAAAAAAAAAAAAAACTTTGAAAAACTCCATCAGAAAGCACTCCAAAGGAAACCACTAAGAAAATCCGACATTTAGGTGTAGAGGCAAAACGACAACCCTGTGCAAAACTATCTGAAAATAAGTCACATTAAATTCAGCAATGCCTTTCTTCTGATGATATAGACTGAACACTCCTCATTTTCACCAGAGACCTTCAGCCAGCTGCAATGTTTCTAGCTTTTTACTGAAACAGGGTCATTTAAATGTTACAGTTCTTTACTGTTGCTTTGAGAAATACTATTCTCGCTAGAGATAGAAACCGCATCGAAGAAGCACCAAAACGACACAGAAGTACAGAATAATTTCAAAGCCTCATTATTACCTCCTCTCCTTCTCAAAGCAAAGAAGGTTCCCCAATTATCCTATAGCCCTGGCAGACGCCACTCCCGTTTCTGTTCTGGAAAAAAGTTCTAAGAGCCGTCTCCTTCTACCATAAAACTGTCTAAAATTTGAAAGCGTTATCAGCTTTGCAAGTCCTCAGGATCTGGGGACATCTTCAACCAACCCCAAGTTGCTTAATTGTTGGCTAAAGCCTTAATTTGTGATAGACCCATAGGCATTGGGGACAAACCACAAGAATGTAAGAACCCAAAATGGAGATCATGACATCTCGGTGCAAACCTTGGTCTTTTGTATTCGCATCATGGCATCAGACAGAAGCATTCAAGTCCTGGGGTCTGCACTGTGATGTTGCAATGTGTTTACTTGTCATTTGCCATCCTCTCTGCCTATGCCTACGGAAGAACTGTAGAAAAGGTTACAGCCACTGTCTACTATTTCCACCTTTCTGCTACCCTGAAAGGAAGCGATTGTCTTCTCTTAGAAAGGAACCATATCATGGGATTGCCCAGTAGGACGATGCTCACTTTCACTTGCTCTTCCCTTCCGTTTCAAGCATCGGCTCTACTCTCGGCACAAGAACGTTGCGCTCTGAGGACCTGACTCAGCCTGCTTTACGGATACCGAGTGCCCAGACGAGAGGAACTTCAAAGCTACCCTTTACCTCCAGAACGAAGAGGGACAAACGGAGTAGTTGCAGCTTTGAAGAGAAGCCCTTCTTCCCTGCAACATTTTGCTACAGACTCCTATTCCATATGCTAACAGAAAACCTCTTTGCTGAATGTAGATTCTTAATTAGTCCTGCACAGCAGGTCTGGGGAATCCAGGAAGGGAGAAAGTTCAAAAAGGGAAACTGAATATACTCAGTAGATGTTTTAATGCACTTCCAAACACCATCCTTGAAGGGAAATAACAGGAAACACCCTTCTTCTTTACAACTCTGTCCTTGTGGTAAAGGGGCAGTTGAAAATATGATCCATGTATTGCTGCCCTGCCCATTTTATAAAAATGCATGACTATGTTTTACATCTCCTTTATTAATTAAATTTCGGGGACATTTGGACTTATTTTATCTACAATTGCTGTTAGCCAACCAATATGATTGCTTCTGTGAACGGGGCCAAATGTTTTATTATTTGTAAAACCCGCTGTAACCAGTCCTATTGATTATTGGTATATTATTTAGATTCATTCCGTTTAGATTTATTTCTCTTTCGTGGGTTTTAATTCCACCTTCCTCAAGTGGACTTCTGGCCGTGGACTGTAATAAAGGGCTGACTGTTTCAATAGAAAGAATGCTGACCAACGATTAAGAGGTGGACAGAACTGAGTAGGATGAAAAAGGTCGTGAGCAGAAGACAAGTATTCTGCACTGTAGCAATCTACTCAACGTTGCCTTTAAGACAATTGCAAAGAAATAAATTAGTAACACAGGATGTGTATCTTCCATCCAATATTGCACCAATCTGCTGGAGCAAGATGCTGAGATATTTAGGGCTGCAGTCGCTCCCGTTACACGACCGGTTTTTAATTTCAAGTCGTTTGGAGAAGATCTCTCTCTTCTGAACTCATTACACTAGTCTTCGTGGAGCACAGGCGCGCGCAAGTGGGAGAGGGGCGAGGACTGCCAGCATGAATCGATCCTGCACGGCTCACCAACCGACAACAGCGGATAAGAGATTTGGATATTAAATAACGGCAAAGACTAAATTTCCACTTGCTACCTCAGCTAAGTTCCAGCTGGCACTGTTCGTATCTCATCTGAAACCATTTTACCTGGCATTTCCAAAAAGAGGGGAAAAATAGCTGATTCACTCTCTTTTTGTTTCCACGCAAGCCATTTGCTATCTTCATGCTTTCCAAAATGGCAAATACAGAAGGGTAGGCTTTATTCTGGTCGTTGTTACTCTGATAATTATTACTACTATTGCTACAAGGTACAATGTCAGAGCAGGACACATAGAGAGATACAGCAGGAAGCTTCCTCCCTTAGCAAGTAAATTCAGGACGTCCAGGGCCTCTTGCTTTGAATCATGTCACTGAATTACTCAGTTAACCAAACAGCTTCTCCTGATGCACAAAGCAGGACTCATACAGAGAAGCAGCAGGCAACCTCCTCCCTTAGCCCATAAAGTTGTGAAGTCTACTGTACCCCTGCTTTGGATCATACCTTTAGATCAGTGTTTCTCAACCTTGGCGAGTTGAAGACGGGTGGACTTCAACTCCCAGAATTCCCTAGCCAGCATGGGGAATTCTGGGAGTTGAAGTCCACACGTCTTCAACTCGCCAAGGTTGAGAAACACTGCTCTCGATCATTCAGGGACCCCAATAAATCACTTCTGATGCACAAAGCAGAACTCATATATAGAAGCAGCTGGAAACCACCTCCCTGAGTAATTTTTTTATTGCAATGATCGTTCTATTCAGTTGCATTCTAGGGTGAATCCCTCTTGTTGCAGCAAGATAGCAGAATTACTTGTCTTCCTAGAAGGAGCTCTGAAGAGCAATAAGCTTTATTTGTTCAATGCATTTATTTTTTTCCCATCGTTTTCTGATAGCTCTCTTTAAACTCACTACTATGCTCCAGGCAAAACTTGAGAACAGCTGAATCTCTCTTACTTTGTTTAGTTCCAATTCTAACTCTTCTGAACAGAAAATATACGGGCGTGTACCTGGAATGCTTTCTAAATACCATAACATCAAACTCCTAAGTATTGTTCTTCCACTTTTCTAAAAATATTTTCCTAAGTATTTTTTTTCCACCTTGAGTCTTTTAGCTTCAATTTAATTTTAAAACATCCAAGTTCATTTGAAGCGGCTCCTGTTTCAATTTCCTTCCCCAGCTGCTGCCAACGGGAGCCAATATCACGTATCTGGCAGGCAGTCCGTGCAGAGGGCCGATCTAAATGCATTCAAAATCCATTTCGATAAAAACGGAATGCATTTTGAATACTAACCATTTTGCACACTAGCTTTTAGCAGTGAAACAGCTGGGTTTCCACAACACACTTAATTTGGTTATTAAATTAATATTTTCTGAGTTTGGATACTACACTGAACCATAAACTAACCAAATAGCCCACATTCACACAGCATTCAAAACCACAAGAAACTAACCACGGTAACATTTAAAAAGTTTAACGTGTGAAAGTAGTCAGCGGTTTGTAACTCATCTGGTTAAGCTGTTTATTCAATGGCATGTTCAAGGGGATAGTGAATATGAATGTGTGTAAAATTAACAAACAATATTTATTTGCAACTAGTCTGGTACAAAATAATTGAGGCCATCAATTCCAAAAAGCATCGGAAAAGTTAGTTCTTGTTCAATGTACGATTTTCTAAAAAAATTCATTAGCCAAACATTTCTCAACATTACACAACCACATTGTTGGCATGGTAAGGCTGGGAGCTGAGCAAGAAAACTTGCATTTCAAAATTCTAGAAGGAAAAGTACATGTCCTTCTTTACTGATAAACGAGCCTTAACTAGCACTGGTGATTCTTACCAATGCATGATCTGCCCTTTGCATAAATTAAACAAAACAAAAAGAAAACAAAATTATCCTTGACTTCCAAAAGCATTCTCTGTGTAAATTATTTTCAAAGGACATTCTCTTTTCTGAGGCTTCCCAATATTAAAAAAAGGCACTGCCCATTTAAATAACTTCCAGCGAGATTTAAATTGTTTGCTACCACCATAAACCTTTCTGAAATCAACTCCAAAAGGAAAACTCTATTTGATCAGAGGTAGCACTCCAGAGTTGTTCTGGTCTGGGAAACTAGAGAAAGGGTTTTTTTATTTCCCTGCTAAATTCCAATAAATTGCAATTACTACGTATCACCAAGGAGCCATAAAATATTAATTCATGGAGAGGGGCAGGGAGAGAAGGAGGGGGATTTCCGCCCTAACTAGGAGAAATATCAGCCTCAACCATTATTCTTTTTCCAGGCTGCTCTTTCCCCCTGCAAAGCAAGTGTGATTTGCGTCTCCCTTTAACAATTTTAGTAGGAGAAAACTTTGCCTGACTTCACAAGATGGTTGTAAAACTTACTGGGACGCTGGAAAGGCTTCTAGGAATCTTTGGGGGTGGCCCTCAGCTGTCTGAGAGCTCAGAGATGTTGTAGTTGTTATTACACTATTGGTCGCACAGGCAGCCAGTTGTTTAGACTGGATTTGGCAAATCCATTTACTGAGTCCTTCCCAAGGACCTGCGATAGGCAGATGTCCTATTATTATGATTATGATTATTATTGCCTCTTGAGCAACGGGATGGACCCAGTTGGGGAGAAAGAGAGTCACCCCATTGACTGCAATGGATGGAGGGCTGGCCACCTCCAGCCCCCCACAGCCTGCGCTTTTAACTAAAAAGGACCAAATTCCTGAAGTCTTCCTGGGATACTGCGCGGGGGCCCCGTCCGAGGAAGCTGGTTGCAGCTCCTCCCGGAGAAACCCTCTTCCCATTTTGCCCCCCAGCTCCGGGCTTCCAACTCCCCCTCCTGGCTTTCGGGAGCCGAGAGGCTTCCCAGGCAGGACTTGGGGGTCTCTCTCCCCGCTGAGAAGGACGGAGCGATGGGGAGGAACATCTCCGCCCGAGGTCCCCAGTCCTTCGGGGGCCACCAGGACCCTCCGAAGCCTTGCCCCGTCCCCTAACCCGCTAAACTCAGGGGACGCCAGGCTTGCCCGCTTCTGGCCTCGCCTCCCTTCCCCCTAAGCTGCCGAGGGACGGGGCAGGCCCAGGCCCCCCAGGGCGCGCCTTGGTCAGGGGTAGACTGCCCCTGCAGCTGGAGGCTCCGCCGGCATCCCGCGCGAGGATAGCTCCAAGGGAGCTGCGCCCGCTAAGGGCGGCCGGGCGGCCCAGAGACCGCGGCTGCCCCGGCGCAAGGGTCCGGGGCGAGCGGCGGGCGGAGCGGCTGCAACCCCCAGCCCCACTCACGTCCAGGATGACGGAGGCGCCCTTCTTCTGCTCGGCGCCGGCCGCCTGGCCCTCGGGCATCAGCTCGCGCTCGGGCAGGAGGCTCTTGCCGTCGCTCATCTTGGTGACCACCCAGCGCAGCAGCCCGTCCAGCCCTCCGCTCGGCTGCTGCGGCTGCTGGCGGAGCAGCCTGTGGACGCTCTCGCGGCAGTAGCGCGCTGCTTGCTCACACATCTTTTACGGACGCCTTCATGCCGGAGCCGGGCGCTCCCTCCCCCCCCCGCCCTCCCCGCCCCTCCCCCGCCGGCAGCGGCGCCCCGGCGAAGCCCACCCTTGCGCGCCCCCCGCAGGAGGCGGCCGGGCAGGCAGGGCGGCCGGGACTGTCCCCCGGAGGGGGCGAGAGGGGATTAAGCGCCGGGGGGCGCGGGGGGGGGAAAGGAGCCCGGAGCGGGCGGGTCCGGTCTCCAGTCCAGCTGGCAGAGAGCGGGAGCGAGGGACCCCTGCCTCTTCGGTGGCGTGCTTGGGAAGGACGAGGAATTTTCCGAAGTTTTCGAGCTACGCGTGGGGGGTGGGGGGGAGAGAGAGAATTTAAAAACCTGGCCAGCCTGATGCAAAGGAACGGGAGGGGGGGGGCACGGGAAAGCGAGCAAATCCAGCCATCCATTGTTCAGAAATAAATAAATAAGCACGCAAATAAATAAATATTCTTCGCGACACTTTGACACAGAATAAGGATCCTTCCCAAGAACCATCCCTATCCGGCAGGTAAGTCCCTGGGCTGATCCTTCACCTGGTTCGCGCAGCTGCTTCGCCACCCTTTGCTGTATGAAGTGCAACCTGCTGGGTTCCCCTCATGCGCTAAGCCACACACCCTGGTTACAAAGCCCAGCCTTGTAGCCTAGTAGCGAAACGGGACAGTCCCGGTTCTAACCGACAGCAAATGCCCCAAATGGATAAAGAACAGAACTTTTCTCTGCCGTTCCAGCCGTAATCTGCAAATATTAAACAACTGATAATCCCCCCCCCTTTTTTTTTAATTCTATGCCACCTGAATCAACTAATTTGTCAATTTTGGAAGGCACTTAAAGTATTTCGGCTCCACGGGGCCTTTGTTCTTGTTGTTTTGTGATGCACCTCTTAGGGGGTGTTTTCTTCTCTCCTGCTTATGGATTTAATTTAGGAGTTTTTCTTTTTATATATTTGCATTTTTCTTCCTCTGTTGAACACTGCTGACAGTCTATCTACACTGGGGCGGATTACCAAAACTGTAAAATAAATAGACATTGCTATTAATACTCATATTAAGCCAAAATATAAATGATGCTCACAGCCCCTCCCAATTTTTTTTCCATCATGCAAGTGAAAAAACAAGCCAGAAAATAATGCTAACGCTAAACCATGATCCTGGCCAGTTCCAAAGTTGTTAAGTATTGTTTCCCATCAGTTTGGATGCCGGGGAAATGGATGTTGGCAGAAGATTTTCTGTCTTGTTTCTCAGTCTGACCAAAGTAGCTAACTAAGATTTCTGTTTGTTTGGGGAATGTTCTCCTGAATAAAACTGTAGACCAATGGTTTTTAAACTGGGGGTAACGTGAGCCTATTCTGGAGGTAATAGAGCAAATTGCGGGTTTGTGAGTCAAGGATGCAGTTTGGGACTGTTGCTGCCAAGACACTTGTGTAAAACAACAGAGTCTGTTTTTTGCGGGGAAGGTGGTAGTGACATTATTGGAGACTAGGAAAAGGAGTAATTGGGTCAAACAGTTGAAGAACCAGTGCCGTAGATGTTTGAAATTCCAGCCGAAGAGAATATCTATAGCTCAGGGTTGAAATGTGGAGTCCTTGGTGCTCCCAGAGCTTGGTGGTTTCCCTGCAGACGTTTCATGACCCAACTAGGTAACATTATCAGTGCAAGTCACTATATATCTACAGGCAGCAAACCTCACACTCACTCACAGCGATGGTGTTCCCTAGTTGGCCAATGAAACATCTGCAGGGAAACCATCGAGGTCAGAAAGCGCCAAGGACTCCTTTGGAGGTTTCCAGAAAAGTAGGTCATTTGCTTGGATCTAGTGTCGCAGGAATCTACTGCTCACTCCCTTGCACAGAAGCCCGTCTGTCCCATTGGGTTCAACGGTGCTTGATCAAAAGAAATCTGGCAGCCTACGTAGCTTGAGCTGAAAGATGCTCACGAGTTCAGGGGTGTTTATTGATCAACCTGGAGAGAATATCTCTAGCTCGGGGTTGAACTGTGGAGTCCTTGGTGCTCTCTGAGCTTGGTGGTTTGTTTGCAGATGTTTCATGACCCAACTGGGAACATCATCAGAGCGCATCAAGAACTCCACATGTTTGAAATTAACAGAATCTTACTGAGGATGACCACCTCTAAGCCTGGAGGAATCTCACACTCCCTTATTTGTTTAACCATGATTGGTTGAACAAACTACAGTACTGTATAGTTGAACATATTTAGCTGAAAAACATCATACATATTGAGCTTCTATGTATGTATGTAAGCCATTCATGGCTTGTATTTAAGCCATCCATGGCTTATAAATCACAGAGTCTGAGTTCCTACCAAGTCAGTTCAAAGAAGCTACATGGCTTAGTGTAATCTGTGAACTGGTTGATACAGTATGCTAAACTATACCCAAAGATAATTTTAGCTTAGTGTCTTGCATGAACCCAGGCAAATGTGGATTACTCAATAAGGAACCATGGCTTAACATAGAATGTGAACAGTGTACCCCTGAATGCAGAGATTTTTTTTATTCATGCTTTCTTGAGCAAATAATAAGGCTTGTGGTGAACTGCCAACAACAGTCTAAGCCAGTGTTTCTCAGCCTCATCAAGTTTAAGATGTGTGGACTTCATGGCTGGCTGGGGAATTCTGGGGGTTGAAGTCCACACATCTTAAACTTGATGAGGTTGAGAAACACCGATCTAAGCCATGATGGACAGCTTTACATATCTAGCAACATGTGTGAACTTAGGACACCTTTCCAAGGCCACCAACAGATTGTGTCAAGGTGTGCCCCTCCACTGACTCTTTGGCTCTGTTGTCAATGGAAATCCAACAAAAGCATATTCATGATCTTGACACTTTTCACAGAAGCTTTTGGAATCTACTGCTGATCTGCATTGTGAACCCTGGCAAGATCCCTCAAGAGGGAAGATCTTCATAGGGTTTTTAGGAGGACCCTATGCATACCAACCTTCTCCAATCTGGTGTTCTTCAGAGGCTCAATGGTTCCTCTAGATTTGGAAGATGCCAGATAGTTCTTTAAGAAAAGCCAAGATAGAAATACACTGAGTCCTAAAGCCCAGGATCTGTTTATCATACCCAACTGAAAAAGGACACTATAATCAAATACCAATTAGATAAATTTCTACTGTTTCTCATTTAATTTGAGGAAGGAAACTGTGGTTGATTCATTTTTTTCAAAGGGTGAGATTTTTTCTCATGGGATTCTTAGGGACAAATGACCAAGGGGTGGATGGGAAGAATCAACTCCCATGGCATGATCTTTCTCCAAACTGCACACTCCCTGGCTTCTCTCCTTTCACTCCATCTTTCTGCCAGAGAAACAGGCATTCATCTTCAGCCTTTCCAGTCGCCACAAAAGGGAGACAAAAGATTTCTAAAGGCGTTTGGGCTCAGCTTTTGCCTCCTCCTGCACTGCAGCTTGAAAGATCCACTCCGTTTGCCTGATGTCTTTGAGTCCCGAGAAAGTTCAGATCTGCTAACGCTCCCTGAGAAGGCCCACTTTTATCTCCCTCCGGGAATCAGCTAATCCTCCCCTCTCTGGGGCTCAGTGGGGAGATTTAACTAATTAAAGGCTTCCAGCAGGCTGAAGTACCTCTTGTCTTTGGAGCCAAATGTCAGAGGCAGATTGCTCATATTTGCTAACGAATGACAGACTGTGTCAAGTGCAGTGCTTGGCCATCACGGGGTGTGTGTGTCTGTCACTGCTGCAACACTGCACCAAAGAGTTTACAAACATAGAGGCAGATATTGGGGGGGGGGGGGGAGGCTCTATCTGGCAAAATCCAATCTTTGCAGCCTGATGCAATTCAATTTCCAGTTCCATTTGGACAATCAATCCGACTGAATTCAAGCAGGCCATCAAACCAACATACTGGATTCCTCTGGAATTCAGAACTGGTTTGTTGGTGAAGATGCTCAAGCGATCCGATCCACTTGGAGGTAGCCAATCAGCAGTTTTCAGCAACTGGCCAGTTCAGTTCCAGGATTCAATCCAAGTGCTTCCAAATCCATTCTTGAAAGCAAATTGTTACATTCATTCACTCACTCACTCACTCACAGCCAGTTTGGTGTAGTACTGAATGTGCTGGCCTAGAAACCAGGAGACTCTGAATTCTAGGCTTCCCTTAAGCATGAAGGCTAGCTGGGTGACTCTGGGCCAGTCCCTCTCTCTCAGTCCAACCCACCTCCCAGGGTTGTTGTTGTGGGGAATTAGGATGCAGGAGTATTAAGTATGTTTGCCACCTTGAGACAGACAGATAGATAGATAGATAGATAGATAGATAGATAGATAGATAGATAGATAGATAGATAGATAGATATAAAGGTAGGATAAAAATATCATCATCATCATTCATTCATTCAATCATCCAATTTATGTGGTTGCCTGTCTCACAAATGCAACCCTGGGTGGCTAACAATATGTTAAATAATAAAAACCAATATTAGCAAAGAATTAAAAACCACAATGGCCATCGAAGATGAGCCCAATGAAACAATAGAAGAAACACATCCTTAGTGAGGCAAGAACTCCTTGGCCAGCTCTTCCACCCAGGCCAGCTTGGGCTTATCACAGATGTGCCCCGGGTTGATACCAACAACTTATGGAGCTGCGCAGGGACTCAGCACCAGCCTGAAGCTCAGAAAGGCTTCAAATGGTTGGCTCTAGCCGCCATATTCATTCCTTAAAACAGCTTGCCTCCACAGAAACCTTGCAGGAACTTTTAAAAACCCCAAATAATAGGAGATTACAGGGAGTGAACCTGCGTGCTTTGTCACGGATATTTTAGTTCCTGAGGACTGCTCTTGGTTAATCCCAAGGGCCATGTCTGAGCCCTGCCTGAATTCCAGACATGGTGCCCATCCTTAAGAACCAATCCAGATGTTAATAAAGTACAGAGGAAATCCGCATATAAATTCTCAGCCAGGGCCACAGCTTTTGAACCAGAAAGAAGAATGGGAGATGGGGGGCAGAAAGAGGAAAACAGGCCCACTGTGTGCCCTTCTCGTTTTCCCATCAGATACACTGATTCATAAGTCAGCTATGCCAGTGTTTCTCAACCTCAGCCACTTCAAGATGCGTGGACTTCAACTCCCAGAATTCCCCAGCCTGCATGGGCTGGCTGGGGAATTCTGGGAGGTAAAGTCCACACATCTTAAAGTGGTCGAGGTTGAGAAACACAGAATTCTGCAACCAACTAGTCAAAGCAGATGCATGAACAGAAGCAGCACGCGAGGGGCCAACTTTTTTCCCAAGCTCTGCTCCTGCGCCATAAACAGGCACAATCCGAGAGGACATGAGTCTGTAAAAGATTTATAAAGCCAGGCAGATCAAGAGAAAAAAACTGAAAGTGAAGACATCAGGAAATCAGCTTGGACTTTCACAACCAATAATCAACGCTGGACATAACAAACATCACAGTTGTTCCTGCTGTCACGTTTCTGCTCTTCCAACACGCCCGATTCCTTTGCTTCTCCAGATCCTCTCCCCAGTGCTCGCATTAATTAATGGGACTCTGTTCACACATGAGACATTTGAAAGTATTGAGAGAATACAGATCTTACCAAAACGCAAGGAGAAATAATCCAGTGAGGGGTGAATAGGGTCAGTATAGCCATGGGAAACCTGGCTGTTGAAAGAGAGAAAAGAACATAGAAAAGAAGAGAAGAGAGTGGAATGAAACTGGAATGGCTGGAGTCTTGACTGTGGGAATGTCCCCCACTGCAAAAGCCATTTGTTTCATTAGCAGGCCTCTCTCCCTCCAGGGAAATAGAAATTGCTGCCCCCCTTCCAACGTTGTGACAACACTGTAGCCACGTTCTCTGTGTATGCACTACCTTGAGGCCTATTGGCAAAAGAATGGCATCTCTGTTTTAGAAAAGATCAAATGCACGGGCTTTGAAGATGGTGCTCAGCGAGGAAAGCATGAAACCTGAATTCTAGAAGAAGCACCTGGGTTCACGGTGAATGCAGCTTTCAGAACATTTGGGTCTTTCCCACTGCTGGTGCTGAAGCCACCTGCGCATTGATCTTTTAAAGAGTTGCATTTTCATCTATGCATGCGTGCATTTTTACAATGGGGGCAAAGATGCGGATGGGCTAAAAGCAGCAGCGAACTGAGCATGCTCCAATTCCTTTGTTAATATCGGAAATGTTCCCACTCGAAGTGTAACGCCGTCGAGTCAGAACACAAGGGCAACAAACATGAGCATACATAAACAAAGGAACAGGAAAGGGGAGATCTGTTCATTCCTGACCTTGGCCCCAAATCCTTTATAAGTATCTTCCTTTGCAAGAAAAATTCTACCATACATCTTCTCTGTGTACCTCTCTACCTTCAGAACTCCAGAAGAGAAAATAACTCCAATATTGCACAGCCATCAAGAATATCACTGTCTTTGCCAGGAATGAGAAAGAAATAGTAGCAAGAAAGCCAATCCACCCAACCATCCAGTTATTTGGCTAATTAACTAATGCCAGAGGTTTGTCATTTTTTTCCCCTCTTCCCTCCTCTTCCATTTTTCCTTCTGTGTCATGCCTTTTAGGTTCTAAGCCTGCCAGCAGGGATTACATTAATTAACTAATTACTCGGAGAGCCTTTTATTTAACTTATTAAAAATGTTTCAGATAAGTAGATTTTATTAGGATTCTACTTTTCTACCAGCCATGCATATTAATTAAGAACATAATAGAGAGTTTTTGTGGATTGGACCAAAGGCATGTTCAGTCCAGTAGTCTGCTGTAGATTCCTACGTGCCCAATTTCTCTGGATTGTTGCTCCGTTATTAACTGAGTCCTGTTATTTTAAGATGTCATATTTTATCACTGTGGACATTTTTATTTTTGGAATTATTGTTTTCTGTTGTTATATACTGTTCTTTAAATCTGTGGGGAATCCTTAGTAACTCCAGCAGTCAGGTCCCGTAGACAATTTATTACATAAACTACATTAAATGCTCAAATTGGCTGCCACTTTCTTCTGAACACTTCCTTACTCGTTTGACACACGGCCTTTGAACATTTCTACATACAGGAACTTTTTCTCTGGAAAAAAGTATTACTTAATAAAACAGATTGTGATTGGCCTATGGGGCCTGATTTTTGATACATCCTATATAACAATCCATATATTTAATACATTCAATGTATCGGTTGTATATTTAATCCAATCAAGCAATCAATCGTTTTCTCTTGCATTCCCACATGGTACACCATATACCCAGACTGTATACCCAGATACCCTGCCTCTGATCCTAAACCCAGTTTCATGCAGAGCCACCAGATGGAATCACATGAGAGGGGACCACAAACAGCTTTCTGGATTTTCCTGCAAATGGTGGGCAAAGGTTCTGCTGAATTTCTCCGATGGAAAGAGATTTCTCCAATGCTTTTGTAGGAAGATGAATCCCCTTTAGCTGAGACAGGCATTCTGGAACTGAGAAAGAAGAATGCTGCTAAGGTCTTCCTTAGGGACTGGATGGGAATGTGGGAAGTTCTGCAGATCTTCGGAGAGATGATGGTACAACAATAGGTTGTGTATATAGGCAAGTACACATTCACGTTTTGTAACAACAGTAGAACTTGATTACAGTCATAGATCAGTCTCTGTAATTTTGACATTTTATTCTCTTTATATCTACCCCAGGAACTATCAAAATCCCCAGATTAGTTATCCAGTCTCATAATGGTGATCTTCTGATGGTGTGTCCTTGTCACTAAATAGCAGTGTTGGGCCATCGGATAGGTTATTTGGGGATCTCTGTCTGCTGTAAAGTAAATTATGTAACTAAGGAAGTCCAAGAACACCCCACTTACCCCACAAGGAATTTCAAGAGCAAATTTGCTTTCATCCAGTTGAACGAAATGGCCCAATGTCATGCCTGAGACAATGGTAAGAACGTTGTGCAACATCTCCAAAAACCTCCCCTTGACCACATTCCCCAGGGTCAAGCAGCCTCATGGAGCTGTTCTCCTTTGCAAGACACACACCAGCTCATCAAGGATGGCAGCCACGACAGAACTGCCATCTTCCCTTTGTTTGCTTCATCAGTTCAAAGCATTTGCACAACGAGACAAGCTTGGCTAGTGTCAATCTTGGTTTGCATGGCTGGGGCTTAGTGCGGTGTGTAAACCTGTTTGCCATCTGAGTACTTCGTGGTTCACAGTATGGTGCAACTCCAGACAAGGCCACTTTCTAGTTCAGCAATTAAAACCCACATGATCCAGGAATCAAGTTACTCATCTTGCATGAACCAAGCTTATGGCTTGGAGAGTTTGCGAAGCAGAAGAAAAGGGAAAAACACCCCACCGTCCATATCTGCGTGTTGCCTGACTACGATAAACAGCTTACTTCTACCATCTGGGAATTCTGGTCTAATTATCTACATTATTATCTTGCCAACTTACAAAAATTAAACTGAAAATGGCAAAGCTTTGTGATTCACAGCCCTGCTCGTATTTGCTACAGTTTCATGTACCGCAGGAGCCGAATTGCTGACTGGGGTCAGAGCAACCTTCTGTCATGGTCTGTAGCTTCTCTGCTTCTCACGTGTCCTCTGAACAAAGTGAGGAGGAAGAGAGACTGTGCGATTATCCACAGGCCGCCTGGAGGGAAGTAAATGTAAATTTTCAGCTTTGGGATGGATGCTTTCAGTTACCAAAGGAACAGAAACAGAGCCCATGGTGTAAACATTACAGGGGGAGGACGAGGAGGAACTGCTAGGAAATGGAAGAGGCATCCCCAAAACATCATTTCCCATTAAACACAGAAGCCAACCTAGGTTCACATGCACACCTAAACCCATTATGTGGCTTGCTTGCTTTGGGCTGAATGGGTTGTGCAAATCCAGCCATTCTGGTTTCTAAATGATGAGTTATGGCTTGGGGAAATGTGATCTCAGCTTATGTAACAAATGGATGGCTTAGTATGACATTGACTTTATTAATGGCCACCTGGAGAGCATTGGATTACTCACTCCTGATGTAAGCTTTTTAGACTAGAAGGATCTTGGGTCTCGTGGAGCACAAAGGAGATCCTTTAACATCAGCTCTCTTTTAATCAGAGATTAGGGGTGTCCTCAGGGCATAGTCAAAAAAGTCAAGATGGTGGCTGCAACAGTGGAATCACAGCCACTAGTGACAGGCCCATACTTGCGTACAGACAACCACCCAGCCTGAAGCAGATGCTCACAAGCTACAAGAAACAACAGGACAATGATGACAACATGGGAACGAGACACTGCAACAAACCAAGATGTCTACTTTGAAGCCACATCTACACCAACAGCACCTTCACAGGCCTCAACAAGCACACACACAAGCTTAGAGACGACTTCAGCTGCTCTTCCTCCAATGTGGCCTATGCCATCGTCTGCCAGCAGTGCCTCTCTGGGATTCTATGTAGGACAAACGGAGACAAACTCAGTGCAAAAGAGTTCACGGACACGAGTTTCACATCAGGGCTCAAAACGAGGACAAAGTCATGTCAGAGCACTTCAACCTTCCAGGATGCTCCGTAACTCTAATGGACTGTGGGAATGACCTTGGGAGACAGGAGGGAGAGCCCCAGATGGGACAACCGGCGTGTAAAAGATGTCTCAGGGCCCAGGAGGAGGGAGGGTGTGGGACGCATCTCAGAAGGGACCCTCCCTAGTTTTCTGGAGAGTAAAAGGAGAGGAGAGGAGAAATACTTTCAGTCTTGCAAGATTCAATGTAACCTTACCATAAAGACAGAGCTGGTACTCCTGGATGTACTTTTTGTCTGGACTGCCTCGCAGGGCTAACAACAGACTTCAGAGTGTCTGTTCTGGAACATCGGGAGTTTAACAGCACCATGTTGAACTCCCACGCATCAAAAGGTTTCAGGCAGTCTCAGAAGGTCTCAACACACACCATGGGTTTTTAACGCATGGCCTTCACAACCAACCTGTTGTTAAATGATAAGGTGCCTGTAATGTCTCTCACACATAACCTGCACCTACACAACCAACCTATTTTCGCCCCCATCTCGCCCCAATTTAAATCCTCCATCAGTCTGGCTGCTCTGTGTATCTGATGAAGTGAGCTACACCTCATGAACGTTTCGGCTTTTTGATAAAGTTTGTTAGTTGAAAAAGGTGCCTCCAGACTCCTTGTAGGTGTAATATTAAGCAACTGTTCTGAAGGAGCATTAATATAGGGGAGACATCGTGGGCCTGCAGTTAAAGGCAGTATCTGTCTGCAAACTGAGCGCCCTTCCACCACTCCTATGGAGAAGAAACTCCAAATGATCATGTCAGATCTCTCCAACATAATCCTTTCTGGAGCCAGGATCCAGATCACCAAGAATTACGGAGATGAAAAGCCTCCTTAGAACCCCGCATGAATCTTGGGGCTTTGCTTCATCAGGCCCAGGAACAAAGTTGCAAATGTGACTGCTGGTTATCCCCCCCCCCTTTTTTTAATTAACCAGAGCTCCAGCAAGACTCAACTTCTAATCTCTCTCTCACAAAAATATTAACTTTTATCAAGTGGGAGGATATTTTTCCATCTCTTGTGATTTCTGCAACTAATTTAAGGTCATCCTCGCAACCGTGATAGATTCTTTTCTTTTTTAAAAAAAAAAGTTGAACAGATGTTGCAGAGAGGGAGCGCGCCAATTAGTGTGCACTCCTCTTAACACACATGCTGAACACGACCACTTCAATGAACTATATTTTTAACATACTCCATGAAGATTTTTTCCTACTGCGTCTCAGGAAGGGATGAAAGTAATTTTGCTTTCAGGTGTTTCCACAGCAGAAAAGAATTTCAGGGAAATTTTATTGGATGAGTGTGGTTGTCTGATTCCGTTTGTTTAATTATGAAGTGGCCAAGGCTTATGTTCTACAACTGTCTCTGGCTTTCCTGAAATCCCAAAGGACAAGCTCAAGAAAGAGTTTCTGCAACTGGGTTCTTCCAAACTGGGAACCTGGACAGCCAAGAACGGTTCCCGATTTTGGCAAGGAGTAGAAGATAAAGCCACCACACCGGTTGGTAGACCCTTTTTCACTTCCAACAGTAAAGACAGTTCAAAAACCCCACCTAGAGAAATTCAGAAGAAATTCCCAAGCATCCTGAGAATGAGATAGAAAAACAGAAGCCAATTTTGCAGAGGAAGAAAATCTTTGAGAAATTGCAAGATTTCTGCATAGTATTCATTCAAGTTTGACTTCTACCAAGAACACTGATGCCATTATGATACTTGGATAAGGCACTGATAGGAGCATCGGTCACATATTTTGCACTAAAGTTTCTGTCTTCCCCAACCACCATAATAAGACCATAAGAGATGGCACTAGTAATCCAAAACAGTTGTACACTTATGAAGTAGCTACATCTGCATAAAGTAGGCATGATATATTTTTTAAAAAATACAGAAAGGAAGAGAATTTCTGGGGCTTGTAATCTAATCTGCAGGGTGCCAGGATGGAGAAAGGTCACCAATTGTTCACAGCAACAAACTGAACATCATATAAATATGGGGGGGGGGGGCTACTGGTGGAAGTGAGATCTACAAAAAGTAAAAACAATTTTTTTCAAGGAAGTCACCAATAAGATTTTTTTTTAAAGTACAGTTTTATTAAATAATGTGTGAGGCTTCACCGTACTGTTAGGAAGCATAAGGCACAAACTTCTAGCAGCAAAATGCTTAGGCTATCTCTGGAAATTGGGATTAAGTTGCTTCTAATTACATTTTTTTCCAACGTCCTCGTTCCTCCCAAAACTCTGCATACTTTGCTGCCATCTGGTGGTTGCAAAAATAATACAAGCTCCAGTCCCACCCACTTCTGTACAAAAAGAATACCTTCCCAAACCAGATTGCACACATTTCTTGTTTGCACAGTCCTGTATATTATTATTCCTACCAACTGAATTACCTTCAGGGTTGCACAATCTTCCATGGGGCTGCCAGATTTGGTTTGCAAAAACTGAAGACAAAAAGCAAATACAGAAAAAGCAAGACGTCTTCAAAGCCATCCAGGGATCATCAGGAGTTTTGCAACTCAGAGTTGGTAGCCCTAGCACTTATACAACTTTTCTTTGGCCCAGTTACCCATAGAATATAATAGAGACGTCATATCCGATCAGCAAAAACCAGTATACGTAAAGGAATTTAGAATGGAACTTGGGGAAAATATGAGAGAGCTGTTAAGGGGGGACTCAGAGAAGAGATTACTCAGATTCTGAGACAGCAGCGGGCGTGAGAAAGAAAATCAAAAGAATTCCACCTTGATTTTCTTTAGCATAAAACAGAATAGAGAAAAACCTGGATGGGCTTTCAAGGTTCTCTTATTATACCCTATAACAGGGTTCCTCAACCCTGGCAACTTTTAAGATGGGTGGACTTCAACTCCCAGAATTCCCCAGCCAGCAAGGCTGGCTGGGGAATTCTGGGAGTTGAAGTCCACCCATCTTAAAGTTGCCAGGGTTGAGGAACCCTGCCCTATAACAGTAAAGCAGCATTACTGGAATTCCGGCAGTGATCCAGCAAATATCTGTTTCCTCACCTGGCCTACCTTGCAAGGCTGACAACACTAAACTGTCCTTTATCTTACATCTGACATTTTACACATGTTGAGTTGCTTGTCTGCAAATTTTCAGACTGATCCCAAGCAGGAATTAGAGACCAGTTATTGTGGGATTAATTTATTGCAATATATAGAAAGATTGTGACATTCCTAGCGGTTGCTATTATTGTTAGAAGCCGTTGAGCATATCCTATATCTTAGTGTTTCTCAGCCTCAGCAACTTGAAGATGTGTGGACCTCAACTCCCAGAATTCCCCAGCCAGCATAGAAGCTGATTAGTGGCACTGATGTGCAATCAATAGGTTTCAACCTCAAATATTTTATAAATTTTAGTGTTTCAAATTTTAAAATTTCAGTAGTATAAAAATAATGGTGTATTAAAATAGAGTTTTAGTGCTTAAGTGTTATAATAATTAAGGCATTTTACAGGTATAGTACCTTATCAGATTAGATGACCAGCTTTGGGAGATTGTAACACCACATAAATATTTTAATTTCTGTCTTCCTTTATGTGTCTTCTTGCTGCTTGTTGCTTACAATTCACTTATATCTTTCTTGTCATTTCATAAAAACTCTGTAATTTTATTGGGGTCTATCGTTTTAGTTGTAAAATTGAATATTGTATTAGTGAGTAACCACAATGAGGACTATTCATCTATTCATTCATTCATCCATTCCAATTTATTCAATTTGTATTTGATTGAATAAATTTATATTCAATTCATACTAGTGTTTCTTAAACTTGGCAACTTTAAGACATACGGTCTTCAGCTCCCAGAATTCCCCAGCAAGCAACTGCTATAGCTAATTACATCCACATTCCATTTTGCCTTTACCTTTATGAAGCTTTGCCTCACTTTTTCTATCCAACTCAGTATAAAACTTGTTTTGTTGTGGTAACACTCATTGTGAGATATCCCATCCAATCCATTTATAGTTATCATGGGGTTTTTTATTATGTCTGTGGAAATAGATGATGATGATGATGATGATGATGATGATGATGATAGAAGCGGATACACCAGCAAATCAGAATCGCCATCCAACGGCAGTAAGTTTTCAGCATCTATTTTCTGAAATCGGAATTTTGGCAACTCAGGTAAGTAGGCCTAGTATACGACCTCAATTTTAAGACTCAAAAATAGTTTTGCACATCTCTTATTTATTTGTTGCCCTTAAATAACAGAAAAAGGAAAAAAGGGAACAAAACACAAAAATTATCAAATAAAAATACATAACAAGTGCTTAAAAATGAAATAAGGGAAAAGAATACAACAGAAAAAGTATATATAAAGTATAATAGTTGCAATTGTATATATAATTTTCTAATCTAATACAAATATTATGCAAGTATGTATATAGCTGTGATGGAATGGACTTATGAAGGCCAGGCTCAGGGAGATAAGCATGTTCTTAGTCCACAGCAGGAGTGTGGGAAGTTCAAGAGGATGAGGCTGGCACCTCCCTAAGGAATTCATGGTGTTGTGGCTGGCTGGCTGGCTTGGGAACTTAGGTTCAGTCTGGGGAGATTTCTGTCTTGAGGTTGAAGCTAATAAACGCAACAGAACTGTATCTGCACTGCATCGTGGAGTTCTTTGGGCTGAACTGACAGTATATATGTGTGTGTGTATATATAAAATACATTTATATAACTATCATGCTTTTTTTAACCTACTGTATTTTGTATAAGTGAGTCCCACATTTCATTACACTTGTCCATACAAAGTCTACATGTATAGGCAATTGTCTCGTAAGTAGCAATTGCAATCAGGTCTTCAATCCATTGAATAAATGTGGCCATACATTTAGTTTTGCACATCTCTTCTTGAAAATATTAAGCAGCAGTATTTTTCAATAACATTCAGCTTCCCCAACTACTCTCTCTCTCTTTCTTCTGTCCAAATGTTACCAAATGTTTTGATTGACTGAGCCTCATTTTGCTTCCAATTCTAACCGCTTGCGGCTGTTAGCTAATTAACGTTTCCCAAATTAGCTAGGAAACTCTGGGGCTGTGCCAGGGTGTCAGTGTGCATTATCCTCCTAATGGCTATGCACTTGCAATTATAAATTGTAAGCACATTGCACCTTGTCTAATAAACCATTGCTAACTTTGAAATATACATCTTGTTATTTTCCTGATGCAAGTTGAACTACCTAAATTCCCGAAATTGTTTCAGTATAGGAAGCTGCCTTATAGTAGGGCAGATTGTGGGTCCATCTAACCCTGGACTAGCTATGTGCAAAAGACACCCTAAACTAGTGGTCACAAAAGCATTGCTATTTTCACAATACGGTTGTACAGTTGGTAGCAATCACAAGGCCCATCTAATTCAACCCTCTGCAACATGGAGGAAAATCAATTAAACTATCCTTGAGAGGGACTTGTCTAGCCTCTACAGATAGTCCTCATTTAATGACTGTTTACAGTTACGAAGATGATGAAAAAGTAACTTTACGACCAATACTCGCCTTGATGACTTTTGCAAGTCTGTGAAGCAAAGGAAAGCTGAAGGAAGATCGTAAGCACAGTGGTGGTTTCACTTAGCGACCGCTTCCCTTAACAACTGAGTTGCCGGTCCCAATTTTGGTTGCTAAACGAGGACTACCTTTACTTAAAAACCTCGAGAGATGAATGTGGAGGGAGCTTGGTTAATAAAAGGAAAAATATGTAACAGGCAGATTTTGCAGAGAGTAGCCGGAACTAGATAAGATATCTAGAAGTAAATTCCAACTGAACTAAAAAATTGACATGACCGCTCTAGTCTCTAACTCAGTGTTTTTCAACCTTGGTAGGTTAAAGATGCGTGCCCTTCCTTTCCTTCCTATCACACCTAATTAAACAGGGCAAGAGGACCATCACTTCCGGAATACTCCAGCCAGAAAACATCAAAGCTCAATTTTTCCCAGCTCGGCCACTGAAAATCCTTTTAACTGAAGATGCCAAAGACTTGATTGATTTATGGTAGGGGTCATTTCTACCCTGCCCTTCTAACAATTTCCCAGCAAAGTGCACATTTTAAAATACAACGGCATAATTCAAAATACACATACCCTCACAGCAGTAAGATCTGTAAACAAAGCATAAAGCCAAAAAAGCAAGCTTCCATGGGAATAATTTGGCTACCTCTTAATTGGCTTTTAGATCATTTGCAAAGACAGAGAGAGAGAGACTATTAGTCCACCAAATAAATGCTTGATGTTAAATGCCATCCTTCGGGTTTTACAAGATGATTCTGTTTCAATAGAATAGACCCATTTGGGGGGGGGGGGTGTTGTTTTCAGTGTGCTTTAAAAAAAAGGGATGGCATTTTAGTCTCTTCGTGGTTTTATTCTAAATGGCTTCGTCCATTCATTGGCCAGATTCTGTCAGGCCTAGCCCAAGGAACTCCAAGAGACCATGTAAATCCAGTCCAGCTATGTTTATTAGCTACAACCTCTAGCAAGAATCTCCCCAGACTGAAACCCCAGCTCCCAAGTAATGCCAGCCACAACAGTGTGAATTCCTCAGGGAGGTGCCAGTCTCATCCTCTTATCTCTCCCTCGTGCCTCAGGAGATGAAAGAAAATGTTTTTCTCCCTGAGCCTGGCCTTCAGAATTCCATTCCATCACAGATTCACACATAACGTGAAGCTTGACGTACAGTATTTGGTCTGGGCAACAAAAATCCAGAGAGCTACAGGAAGCTCTACCTCCTTGCTGCCATCTCGTGGTCGTTCAGATTTTTGCCCCTCGATAGGATAACCCTACAAGAGCAAACAAGTGTGACCAAAAGGCTTAGCAGGTTGTATGAACCATGCTGTAGGCTATCCCAACCCACAAAGGTTGGATTCCCTTATCAAGGGCTTTAACTTTATACGATTCATTTTAACTTAATTTTAGGATGTTATGCAAACAGCCAGGAGATTTCAGCCGTTGGGACTAGAACAAATTAGAGATGATGCTAAACTTGGCTTAACTTAGCATTTCTATCATGAACGCTTCCTTTCCATGGGATAACTTGCCATTTTTAAACGGGGATAAAGAACACAAACGTTCAGGAATGGTTTGCAGCCACTAGAGGGAGCCTTTCTCCAAGATTGGATTGGAGAAATGAGCTCATAAATCTCAGCCCTTTAAAACGAATTACAGCAAACAAACTTTTTGCTGGGAAGGGTCCTGCAAATGTTCTAATTTGATTTTGCTGGATTTAGGCATTTCATGCAAGTCAAGATTGCAACTGAATAAGTAAAGTTGTGAGCCTTGTGGCACTGGAAAGGCTAACATACTGTACATAAAACAAGCTTTTGCTTCCATCACCTCCAGACTGGAGAATTTCCTCCCCTAAAATTTGCAAATTCAGAAGTGAATTCTGAGTGTGCTATTTGACCTTAAAAAAAATGCAGTCAAGGTTTTCATTATGTCTCATGTGCAAAAGCTGGGCCAATCTCTGAAGGATCAGCTGTGGTCCCTTGTGCATGTAATTCCTGGGATGTTTCTCTGGTTTTTGAAACTGGGGAGTGATAATGATTGCAGCCCTTTCAAGAGCAGATTTGTAGGGATGAAAGAACCTTGCCCTTTTAACATGGAAAATCCAAGAGGGTCAAATTATACTCCTTTGGAATCACAACATAGCAACTTGGGTCTATCATTTTGCAGGGCACTTTCTAACCCAGGCAAACATGGGTTAGACATTTAAATTAGGGAGGGAGAATCAATAGCCCTCTGTCAGCCTTCGCAGCATTGATCAGTGGTGGAGAACACTGGGAGCAGGGCCTACACCAGTTCTTCAGTGCCACAAATGTTCCATTCCCAACCACAAATTTTCCATTCCTGTTTTAATCATTCCATCAAGTGGTTGAGTAGCAGATTCTCTATTGTGTATCCAGTTTTCCCTTTAGTTGGGAATGCCCTGGAGTGGATGAGCTACATGGAAACAAGTTCCAGCCACGCTTTTCATACCTGCTGTACAGCTGAACCTTGGCACTTTGCTTAATCACTTTGGAACCAGACCATCTAATAGATCTCATCAACTGAACATCAAAGATGGCCAGATGGTTCCATTTATGTGTTTTGTACATATACACACTTTTATCCATATTTGGCCAATTCCTCAGAAGGCCTGGCATACATCTGTATGCTCTGCCACTGTATGGAGATTGCCCATCTTTTGGGGATGGTGGGTGCATAAGGCATGTTGAGAGCATGAAGTGGTTCTTCTTCAGATGTTTTGCTTATCCATTTGCAGAACGGCTGTCATGAACGAACACAGCCGAGCACAAAACGTGTCGTCCTCTTCTTCTCTTTCCATCCACCTTTCCCAGCAGTATGGATTTTCCAAGGGAGCTGGGTCTCCACATAATGATAACTTGAGCCTGGTCATCTGTGACCTGAGTACAAACTTTGGGTTGATTTGTTCTATGATCCTGTTGTGTTTTGTTTTCTTCACTATCCTTGATAGTCTCAAGAATCTTTTCTAACACAAAAGTTCAAAAGCATAAATATTCTTTCTATCCTGTTTCTTCAAAACCTAATCATTTCAGCTTTTATATTCTGAGCAGATAGACACAGTCAAAAAGAAAGCCCTGGCTGGTAATTCTTTCCCTGTCATTTTTATTTTCTAAGAATGCCTGTGGAGGCTCATAAAGGCAAAGGAGTCACCTCATGTCCTCCAATCTCAACAGCTTGCTTGTCAACAGCTCAGAACTGAACACCAGATCTAAGATATGGCCACCTGTATGTATGAAGTATGAGCTTCTTGGGATAAGCCCATGGTTCTCATAGTGGCTATGGACTCCTGAACTCCAAAGCACAGGGGTTAAAATTCCCCAGCACCAAAAGCTGACAGCACCCCACCACCAGTCCTGAGATAAGCTCTAGGAGGCCAGGAAGGGACCTTGCTGTACATAAAGATGGATAGGTTACAAGCAGGATCAATAGTTTGTCCCTCTGGCCCACATTCACAAACAGGCATTTGTAGCCCTTCATTTCTCAAGCACAATTCCTGGTCACTCCTAGATTACCTTGAACATTGCTATCCCTCCCCCCTGTTCTGGGATCATGGCTGATGTAGGACCTGAAACCCAGTAGGTCAGATTTCTGAAAGGGCTGCATCACCTCTCCCCACATTCAGGTCTTGTACAGGCAGCTACACATTTGTGAGGTGCTGCAGAGTTCATTTCTCACCCCCCCACACCGCCCCCCTGCCCCCCAGCATCTACCTGAAGCTTCTGGGAGAGTCAGCCATTGGTCAGAAAGCGGAATCATCAGTATGTTGATGACATCCAATTATACATCATCACCCGTCCAAACAGTAGATGCATCGGAAGTATTGACCCAGAGTCAAGAAACCTCTAGAGCAGTGTTTCTCAACCTTGACGACTTTAAGATATGTGGAATTCAACTACCAAAATTCCAAATTCTGAGAGTTGAAGTCCACAAATCTTAAAGTCGCCAAGGTTGAGAAACACTGCTCTGGAGTCTAGATGGAAAGAAACAAGCTGAGGTTGGTTCCCTGCAAGATGGAGGTGCTGTTTTCCACAAACCATCTGTCACTTTGCCTGTCTCAATGACAACTTCCAATGGGAAAATACTCACCTTGAAAAAGGAGGTCCACATTTTGGAAGCCTCCCAGACTGACCACTACTGCTAGAAAGGCAGGTAGAAACCATGGCTAGGAGGGCTTCCTTCAGTTTTGGCTGGTGAACCCACTGAAATTCTTCCAGGAGCACAATGCCTTACAATAGTTACCTTCATCACCTCATGGATTGACTACTGCAGTGTGCTCTACAAGGGGCTGCATCTGAAGACTAGCTGGAAACTGCAATTGGTAGAGAATGCAACTGGTGAATGCCTACTGATGAGTGAAAGCCAGTGATGTTGTATAACACCAATATTGCCAGTGTGGCATTGGCTTTCACTAGTCTTCCAAGTATAATTCACAGTGCCAGTTTTAACCTATAAAGTCCTTTATGGCTTGGCATCAATCTATCTGCAGGTCCTTGATGCCAAGGTAGAGCCAACCCATCTAGTTCATTCAGCCAGAATGGGGACAGTGAGGGTACCGCAACTAAGATTAAAAAATGGGGGGGACAGTGTTTCTCTGCATGTTCCCCAATTCTATGGAAAACCTTGCCTCCAAGATCTCATAATATCCTCACTATTAATTTTTTGGAGGGATCTGAAAACAGGACTTGTTTTTTTACAGAGCCTTTAATGAATGAGGAGGAAAGATGCTGGATTTTGGCTTAGGGATAGGGAACAAGTTTTTTATGTTTATGATTAATATTTTATGGCCACTTTCTGTAAGCCTCTAGGAATTATAAACAAACAACTAAACAAACTAAATGATCCTGTTTTCTTCCTGCCAGTTCTCAAGCAATGTGATGAAAAAAGAATCCACTTTAGAAATTATTTCAAGGAAGAGTGTTTGGGAGAGGTTTCCACATGTGCAATGGGGCATTCTTGTGCATCTTTAGCTTCAAGGTGGCCAAAGGAAACCTTTTCCAAACTCTCTGCATGGGTGAACGTCTTCCTTTCATTGTTCAATTCTCTCTCCGTTGGGGGTAGGAAGCAGAAAATTAAGAAGTTGTGGATTGCCTTGAACTCCAGAGCTGGTGCTAGAACCACTGTTCTCCATCCTATAGATGGACTTTATATGTGCCACCTGGTTTAAACCTGTGTTCCTAAAGCTTTCTCTTCTCCAGGCTGTCCTGTGTGAACTGAGTTTGTTTTGCAACTTTTCTTCTAATTACTACAGCTGAATCTGAATTTTGCAAACACAGTTTTGGTCATGTCTATCTTCCAGATGTTCTACAAAAAGAACGTTGCAGCCGTTGGCTGAATCAAACTCCAGTTATGCTCCAACTTGTGGTCTAGGCATAATTTCAGCCAATTTGAGGATCCATCAGCCAAACGTAAAACATGGAAAGTTTAGGTGGTGGTTGTTTTGAACATGCAAAGAGGCATTTGCTAAGTACAATAAGAAAGCAACTTCCACGTTTAAAAGGATAGTTGTGGTAACTGCAATCATCTTGTATAATTCCTGGCTTGTAGAAATATAATATTGTTACAAACCTAAAAAGGGATAACAGGCTGCCTTCTTACACGGTACATACAGTACATGAGGAAACAACAGTACACAGGCAGATCCATTAACCTCTTTTACCTAAACTTGGCCTGGAAGACAAATAACTTCGCAGCCCTAAGGCATGAAATGTTAATTGGGAAAATAAGATCCATGGTGATAAACGTACGTGCTTCAGCTCCAGTACAGTAACCCAAGTGAAGTTCTTTAATATTACAGCAATGGATGAGAGCCGGTCTCCCGGGGGGCTGTTTCATATTTCACTCTACATTACAGATGTAAGACTAACCTCCTAAAGTCAATGCTGCTTCTGCCTGCATAACTCCATGCACAAATAGAAGTGTGAGAATAGGTACATGCTAAAAAGGGTTTCTTTAACTTTTTTTAAGAATGCCATGCAAATCCACCCATTGCTCTCTCTCGCTCTGTCTCTCTCTTTCTGTCTATCGGTTGCCCCATTCTAGATAACTTTGGATAGCTTTACAGCATTAAAACAACAATACAGTACAAACCAGCCACATCAGCAAAAAACCAGAGACCATTCAGGGAGAAAACCCCTTCTGCCCATAATCCTCATAATTCATGAAGCCGATATGTCCATCTAACCCAAGGCTTGTGGGAAAAGCCAGGATGTTAAAAATCACATAACGCCAGGCCAGATGGAGCCATAGGGATCTCGGGGGGATACTGTTCCAAAGGGTAGGTGCTGTGACAGAGAAGTTGGCATATCCAACCAACGGTGGCTTAATCAATACAGCACAGATAAATGGACAATAGAAGAGAGCCGGTTTGGTGTAGTGTTTGAGGCACCAGGCTAGAAACTAGGAGACCCGCTTGAGGCACAGAGCCAGCTGGGTGACCTTGGGCTGGTCCCTCCCTCTCCGTCCTGGGAAGGAGGCGGCCAGGGCAAACCACTTCCAAAAATATTGCCCATTAGTCACCAGGAGTCAAGACTCACTCAAACAAGAAAGCCAGTTTGGTGCAGTGGTGAAAAGCACCAGGCTAGAAAATGGGAGATCATGAGTTCTTCTCCTGCTTTAGGGGAGACATGACTTACTTTGGGCCAGTCCCTCTCTCTCAGCCCGGAGGAGGAGGAGGAGGCCAGGGCAGAGACGCTTCTGAAAATGCTGCCAAGAAAACTTCAGGGACTTCTTGTAATAGCCAGGAGTCAGGAATGAATTGAAAGCACAAAAAACCCAAATCAAACCAAAAAAAAAAAAAAATACAATGGCTTAGCTTATTCAAATGTAGCCCCTAAGTCTGTTCTTAACAGCAGACAAATGCTTGCAGGTCTGTTCACTGCACTGAATTTTTTTTCCCTTCTGTTCCTGGTTCTTCAGATCTAACCCTTCCTCAAAAAACAAATTTCCAATTAGCCACAGGAGTGATGTTTTTACCACAGGCATGAAAGATAAATCAAACAAATGATACAATTGGAGTTATCTGGAATCACACTCTAAGCTAAGTAATCCTATTTTTCAGGCTTTTTGAGAAGCACCTTTGTGTTGATCAGGGCTGGGGAACAGCTGTTACCCTCCAGATGTGATTGAATTATGATCTCAGCAATCCTCATTACTGGCTATGCTGGTTAAAAGTAGCTGGAAGTTGCTGGTCAAAGATATTAAAATGTTGCTCAATTGTATTCCAAAATGGGGTTTTCTCACTGTAGGAAGAACTTTGGGTATATCATGCTTGGACTTTTGCAACAGGTAATCATATATTCCTAGGAGGAAGTCTGCACACCAGGATATAAAAGTTGGCTTAATGACATTTGTCAACATGCATCCTTTAATGTAATGTAATGTAATTTAATTTAATAATTTAATAAATTTAATTTAAGATAGCTACCCAATTTACACCCCCAAACACTTGCAGTAAACAGTAAACAGTACATACAGTCCTACCACCCCACCCCCAAAAATAGCTCTGGGTTGAAAGAAAAGCAAGATTGGAAATAACTCCATATGCTGTAGATTCAATTTACCATTTGCAATTGAATGGCAATAAAGTGAATAAACATAAAATTAAGAGCTTGAAAATGTAGACTGGCATTTGAAATGTGAATAGTTCTGTACTGTCATCCATGGATTTTTACAGTGCTTACTTTTTTGGTTTTTGGTTTTTCCTCTATTTTCCTTCATTTTGTTTATATGTTTCTTTGTATTATTTTTGGTTTGGTTTTTCTCCAATTTTTTAGTTAGTTTAGTTGACATACAGTGATACTTCGGGATACGAACGCCTCTGCTTGCGAATTTTTCGGGTTACGACCAGCTCTGGCCCCAAAATTTTACCTCGGTTTGCGAACTCCGCCTCGGGGTACGAGCCATTTTCCGCCCGTGCCACGTGGTCCGCGGCCATTTTCTGCCCATGCCACGTGGTCCGCGGCCATTTTTCCGCCCGTGCCACGTGGTCCGCGGCTGTTTTTCCGGCCCTGCCGCGTGGTCCGCGGCCGTTTTCGCGCCGCGCCGGGCTGTTTTCGCGCCGCGCCGTTTTCGCGCCAGGCCGCGCCGCGCCGGGCCGTTTTCGCGCCGCGCCGGGCCGTTTTCACACCGCGCCGCGCTGCACCCGGCCATTTTCGCGCCGCACCACGCCGCGCCCGGCCGCTTTCCGTGTGGTCCGTGGACGCCAGAACGGATTAACGGTAATTACATTGAACCTTATGGGAAATTGCCTCGGGTTGCGACCAAATTCGGGCGGAGGGCGGAACGGATTAACCGGATTTACATTGAACCCTATGGGGAAATTTGCCTCGGGGTGCGACCAAATTCAGAGGGCGGAACGGATTAACCAGATTTACATTGAACCCTATGGGGAAATTTCCTTCGGGTTACGACCAACTCGGGATACGCCCAGAGTCACGGAACGGATTAAGTTCGTATCCCGAGGTACCACTGTATTTCCTTTTCAAGCATAATTTTCTATGTTTTATAATTAACCTATGCTTTACCTACCTTTGACGCTAAGTTATACATGTGCAACGCCTTTTAAAGTAATTTTATTGTAATGTACTTAAAATTAAAGAAAACATGCAAAAATTTGAAAAATCGCTTGTTTTAATGGCTAGAAAGCCCCACTTCCTCACTCCCAAACAAAAGTCAAGTTTCTTGAAGAACCAGATTCTGATTCTGGGCTACTAAAGATGCGCAAAGCGTCTTTTGTCACAGATTGTTGTATAAACCACTAGCACCTCACCAACATTGGCTGATCTGGAAAACAACTATAATGGTCTCTGTGTGGGTGTGCATGTGTGTGGGTGAGACCTGATCAGTCCCTAGATGGGAACCCACCAATGTGGCTGAGGGCTCCAACAGTGAGTTGAAAACAAAACACTGTGGCAGATGGCCAGCCATCTGTAGAGCTGCCAACATGGACTGCATGGACCTCTCTATAAAATCATCAAGCTTGAATTGAAGGCGTCCATACTTACGCTGCTTCATCCTTTACACAGGCTTTTTAAAATGATTAATTATAGATTCAGATGATGCAGCCTGAGCGTGGCCGTTCACGTTCAGTTTGGGTTCAAACAACTGTCTGGCCCTGGGGAGTCCCACTTACCTGGGTGGGCAAATCCTGGCGTGAAAGACGTTTTCTCCCTCTCTTACAACATTATGGTCAGAAATACACCCCAGGGTTAAAAGCAGAGAGATTCAGGACTGGGTAGTGCTGTGTTTACTCACTTAAAAGCTTTGAAGGAGGAGAGAGAGAAAGGTTGGATGACTAGACTGAATCAGGGAGACAGGGTTGAAAACCAGCTACACTGGAAATATTCACAACAGCGAGAGAAGGCAATTTCTCTTTTGCCCGTTCCTGTAAGACCGTGCGCACATCTGGCTGGCCTTAAATGAGACTCAGAATTCTGGATCGGATGTGTGCAAGGCCTGGTGCCACCCCAGGGCTCTTCCTAGCTCATTCTCGTGCGTTCAGATCCAGTCAACATCCTGACAGCTGTCCAAACATCTGGAGAGCTTCAGGTTGGGGAAGGTTGAACACGGAACAGTAGAAAAGAAATTGCTTACTCTTTTGACATTAAGCCAGTCAAATCCACATGGATTTTCCAGCATGCCTGAGCATCCTTTTGCGAGTCTGGATTGATATTGACAATCTTATACTTCTATACAGATGGCACAGACCTGTTTATTCCTCAGTAAGGCAAAAGACCAGGACTCATCAAAATAATATAACTGTATTTGTTGTTGAAATGCATTTTAGAAAGTACTGATCTCTTAAGAACCTAATTTTCTCCCTCGGAAAATGGCTTGGGGGGGAGGGGGGGAAGTGTACAGTCCATAATTCCCAATTCACCAATGGCCAAATATCTCCTGAGACATCCGGTCATCAAAAGAGCCATTGAGGAAACTCTGTGAGAACGGGAGTATATCCCTGATGTGGGGGCCAATTCCTTGAAAAAATAGAAAACAATCTGACACAGTATCACAAGTTTTGGTTTTAACATGTGATAAGTACTTCATGGTCTCAATATCCCCCTGAGCATAGAGTTTCACATTCGTTCCACCAAAGTGTGTTCTTCTTACAAAACAATCTGCTTTCATAGATTACCCAAGATTGCATCTAGCCTGCCAAGCTGTTGAAACAAAAGGAATCAAGGCACTTTCTATATAGAGATTGCAACAGAATATTACCCCCACCCCTCCAGCCCCAGTACAGGAGGGCGGAATCTGACTCAGTTTCCAAAGGCTTCGGGTGGCCACCAATCTGAGACCTCTTTTGGCTGGCCTGTAACATTATGCAAAGGCATAATGTGGTTTCCTCAGTTTGGATTTAGAACAACGTGTGAAGCCAACCCACTTTGGCTTATCCAATAGGCCATCATTAAATAAACTATGGTTTAAAGCAATGTGTGAAGCCAAACACAGGCTTGGTTCCCACTCCGTGCTAATCACTGATAACCATGACGTGCTGAATAATCCTCAACTGGTTGAGTTCACATTCGAGTTAAGCCAGAAGCTCTGGATTAGAGGTTACGAAAGTTGAAAATCATGCAGAGTCATAAACAAATCAACTGCATCGAGACTAACGTGACATGAAGTCATTTGCTTATTTAAAAGTTCACAAGAGGTTGAATCTCAGGGGACGCAAGGTTATTAAAAAAAAATAAATGACAACCTGTTCTCTGTACCTCAGTTATGTTCCCCCCCCCCTCCCCAGGGATCTTCAGAATCTAATGAAAGAGAGAAAAAAGTTTGCCCTTTCTGTGAATTCTCGGACATGTCTAAAGAAAGTACAGTACAGAAGATGCTGACATTAATTATTTCCAGATATGCAAAAGGAAGCCACTTTCAATCTCAGCTTCCTGCAGAAATCTGTTTATAATGAAGTTTACTGGCAGCTAAGCATCTGATAGCTTGGGGTCACAATATTGCTGGGCGGGGGGGACTACATAGGGCAAGGGTGAGGCTGCAAAGGGGACAGGACCGCTCTGACTCAGCCCCCAAGGTCATTCACTTACCTTTTGTGACATCTCCACATGAGGTCCAGTCCACTGCCTTTCATTCTTCCATGTTGCCATTCATTCCTCTCTGCATTTATTTTTATTTATTTTATTTATCATATTTATATAGCCGCCCATCTCACACAAGGTGACCCTGGGCGGTGTACAACAATTAAAAGAATAAATACATAGAAACAATTACACATAAAAAACTGTAAAAACACACAAAACAGGAGGGGATAAAATTAATAAGGGAGCCATTGCAAAATCTCCCCGGTCTCCTGGGAGTCCCAGGCCCGATCCCAGAGCCAGGTCTTGAGGGATTTGCCTAATGTGAAGAGGGACGGGGCTAACCTCACTTCTAGGGGGAGAAAATTCCACAAGGCGGGTGCCATGGCAGAGAGGACCCGCCTCTCGGGACCCACCAAATGTAATTCTCTGGCAGACGGGACCCACAGCATGCCTTCTCTGCTAGACCTGATGGGACGGGCAGATGTGATCAGGGAGAGACGGTCCCTCAGGTAACCCGGCCCCAAGCCATTTGTCCTTTGGGCTAAGGGATAACAACCCAAAAACACAGCACCCATCCCAAATACAGGGGAAATACAGAGTGGCTCCTTGGAGTAGCTGGGAAGAGGTGGAGATGGCACCACAGCGCCTTCCCTGCAAGAACCCCCAAGGAAACCTCTGGAGCTAGAAGGCAGGACAAGATAAAAATTCCTGCCTGTGCCTGCAACTCTAGATGAAAACCCTTAATACTGACACCAGCTCAGCTTCCTTTCCACCACCGGAAGCCAGAAGCACAGTGCGGTTCCCACATGTGGGAAGGATGCATTTCACGCACAAGTGGAGGGCAGAAACGTGGTGGTGGTGGTGGTGGTGGATTTGGAAGGCATCTGGATGATTGTTTTTAACCTTTTTTGGATTACTCACCAAGTTTGCTTCCCCCCCTATTTCAAGTTCAGAGAAAACCACTACAGTATTTGCTGGTGATATTGGAGGGGATCTGAGAGGATGCAAATCTCTAAAGACAAACATTCTGGAACAGCTGATTGTTCATCTTTGTTAAAGTTCATAGCAGGTGCGTCGGAGGAATGAAAAATATCAAGATGGTAGGGGCAACCGTGTGATTTTGCAAAGGGGCAGGCTTTGGTCATGTGGTTGTGGCCACCATCTTGATTTTATTGACCCCTCCCAGACGCCCAGGGCTCATAGCAAATCAAACTATTATACCCTAAAGAAAAAAGGCAGACTCTTTTGTAAACTTTCCCGTGAACTCTGTGTTAACGTTAGGCTAAATCGGGAGATTTAACAGCTGTGATTTTTCCAGATGACATTGCTCTTACATATAACCCAAGTCAATGTAGCTTGAAATCCTGGCCAAAGATGAAGTCCCACTTCAGGAATCCAAAATAGTGGCCGACTTTGCCAGTGGCCTATGTTGTAGAATATTTGCACATCGCTATGAAGGTTTACATGGAACCCTGGTTCACAGTACACAGTGGCTGTATCGAGGGGTGCCAGATCTGGGGTGCAATGCTCAAGCTGAACACTAGAGGGCAGAAAATAAGGTGGGCCTTTGCTGTCACCTAGTGGTTGTGTGGGGTTCTGCAGCTGAGATGCAGTAACCAAACAACTAAATGATACTATGGGTGAATGTGGGGCTTGGTTCAGTGGCCAAGCTCAGACAGTGCCTGAATTCCCACCACAGGCTGAACCCCAAAGCACCCAAAGTCCAGGTCAAGCAACCTGCACAAACTCACCTTCCTCTAGTGAAGATAATCTAATGCCTTGGCTATCAACAACAGAGCCAGAGATGCTGCAGGCATAAACAGCCTGCAGAGAGTGGGAAGCGTTTTAGCTCAAGGTGTTAGGGTGGAACCGCTCAGGTTTAAGATAATTACAGCTCTTGGCTTAACATGTGTAAGGCAATTAAAATAACCCTCCAAATGCATCTTTTAAGCCAAATGGAGAAATGGACAGATTGTTCTTTCCATAACAGGCTTTTTCAGAGAACCATTCTTTGTGCTGAAGAGTACAAGCGATACTTTGTGGAGGAAGACTTCAGCTCATCTGGGGAAAAAGAACCAGGAAAGACGAATGGATATGGATATGGATAAGTCCTGGGGTTTTTTTTTTAAATGTTGCTGAAAGACTAGAAAGAGAAAATGGGGTGGGGGGAGGTCGCCCCCAACTTTTCTTTCTTTCCTCCTAAATTCTAGCCTACTTAATCCATGAAGAAGCTGACATCTTCAGAAATGGAGCAGGATATAACCCAAAATTATAACAAACCAACAGGAGGAGATTGCGGGCAGATAAGAGAACTCGCTACTTTACACCACTTCCCGTTTGCCTTTGAAACTGCCAGCTACTAGACAGAGGAGAAAGGGACGCAGGACCTTTTGCGTTTTGCCTCAATGGCCATTTTCCTTTTAAAAAATATGCAGAAGAAACTCAGCATTTCCATCATGTTTCTCTTAATGTAAGCACTTTTATACCCACCCTTCAAAACAAATGCATTCTGGCAAGGTTTCTTCTCCCGTTTCACACCTTTTAGTAAGCGTGTTCCCCTCTTATCATTAGCTTTGCTCTGAAGTTGGAATTGTATCACCAAATGCACGGCGTATTTCAGCACAGAATTGCCTGGGACTCCCACCTCTTCCCACATTGCAGACGTGAGGTCCTCGTTTAACGACCCTCTTGGTCCTCGCTTAACAATGGCAATGGGGACTACGGGATTGCCGTCGCTAAGCGATATGGTCACGTGACATCATGCTTTACGACCACATTGCTTAGCGACAGAAATTCTGGTCCCAATTGTCATCGTAACCTGAGGGCTACATGTATACAGTCATGAGACTGAAGGGAGCGTGAGAAAGAAACCGAAAATAATTCTGCCTTGATTTTGTTTGGTATACGATGGGACAGTCTTTCAAGATTCTGTTACGATACCCTGATACTATCAAGTAGCATTCCTAGAATCCCTGTATTTTTTTTCCTCACCTACTTTCCTCAAAGGGCTGACAGTCACTTTACACAACAAATAATAATTTACATAATAAGCTCAGAAACAAACACCATGAGGGTTTTTTTTAAGTATCCTATGAGTAAGACTGAGAAATTGAAACCACTTTTCAAGAAAAAAAAATTTTTTAAATGGAGAAGAGATTTTGGCAAGATATTATCCATCACCACCACCCCGCCCCATTCAAGACATCCTCTAGGGCAGTGTTTCTTAAACTTTTTCTCTCAGGACCCCTTCCCACTTTTAAAAATCATGGAGGAACCCAAAAGAGTTGTTTTTATGGGTTATATTTATTGATATTTACTGTACTAAAAATTAAAATGGATGCATTTGCTGGCACTTCTTACAACTGTTTGATGGGATGTTAATATATTATATTTTAACATAGGCTAGCAAATAGTTTTGATTCTGAGGACTGCTGAAAGGGTCTTGGGGGACCCCCAGGGGTCCTAGGACCACACTTTAAGAAACACTGCTCTAGAGGATGAGACAATGATTACTTTTATGAAAGACTGGAAAACCCTTCATGGAGTTTTTGCTGAAAATGGATAAAAATGAACTGGTGATTTTTCTATTTTTCTGTTTAAGTTTCTATAGCTTTTTAATCCTGTGTAAAAAAACATTTCAATAAAAATTATGTGTGTGTGTGTGCGTGTAAAAATACTGCTCTAGGATGATCTACATAGCAACTGAGCTCCTTCTTTAAAATCTGACATCTCACAACTGTTTTCAAGTTAAAAGAAGCTATTATCCTTAGAGTACATTTTATTATTAGCATTCAAATCATCTTTCTTCTGAAATTTAGCATAATGGACAAGAAAAATGTTATAGATGTTCCCAAGAACACATTTTTAACGTTTCCATTGCCAGAGCTACAAGATATAAAAAGATTTTAAAAAAAAAATCCCTTGAGAACCGCAGAGGGCATTAAATTAAAGTCAAGACAAATAGTTGTCTAGCATTACATGTTCAACTCCGCCTTTCCTTTATTTATTTAATAAGGAGAAAGTGAATTTTGAGAAGAGAAACTTGTGGGGGAGGAATAAAGGGTTGGGAGGATTAAAAGAAAGCTATCCCTTTCAGGGACAAACACAGTTGCCTCTCCTTGCAAGGACAAGAAAGCAGCAAAAACAGCTCTAAGACAAACTCTACACAAACCTGTAGGGGGAAAAAGGCAGAATTGCTATTAATTATGAGTTCCATCCCTGAGAACTTGTTGGAAAAGTTCTCTCCCCCTGGAGAAATTTGGCAAAACGGTCTCCATTAATTCCTCCACCCGCAAACCGGGTGGAGAATCCTGAGGAAACCCTTGTATGCGATGGGATGGCTCCAATCTACGTGGCGCCTCTGTGGAATTTAGACTGCAATCTTTCCACGAGCCCTTCCTTTATACGCTGCCTGGCAGCTGTGCTGGATTTCTTCTCCCCATGTCAGAAATTGAGGTGCAACACACATGGTGGGGGCCACGTTGGAGAAGGACAAATTCTACTAACTCAGTAGAACCTGTTTGGGAGGAAATGTGCATAGGTCAGAACATCAATGAGTGGAGATCTTTTTTCAGTTAACAACAAAGATCCTCAATTTAAGATGCTCCTCCTATCAGACCAAAGAACACTCATCTGCCTCCGTTCTCGGTAACTCTAAGAAAATCATCTGATTTTCCAGTTACATTGTTCAGGAAAGTCTCTCAGTTAGTGGAAAGTAAAGTCAAACCAAATTAGGATCACAGACCATCGTAAAGAAACGTCACCACCAGTGGGAATACCCTAATTCTGGAATTTAACGCATTACTATTTTTTAAGCCCTATCACCAAACACTGAAGTCTCGTGGCCCTTTGCAATACAAACTGTAACAGTCTGAAATCAAGTAAAAGAACACCAAAACAATTAAACCTAAACTAAAATGTTCAACAGTTGAAGGCCTGTCCAAAAACTATTGACGAGCAGACTAATCATGTCAACTTTGTTTGGTGTTGTATCATTGCTGTGAGCCAGCCAGATCTGGGGTTCTAAGATGGGAGGCCATACAAGTATTTTAAATAAAGAAAGAAAGAAACAAAGACACTTGCATTTATTTGGCTGAATTCAAGGAGTGCATTCAGAGACCCCGATTTGCTATAAAGAAGATTGAGTCTCCCCAGGATGAGCTCCTGGAAACTTCTAACAACCTCCATGAGCAAAAAATGACAGAAGGAAGTGTTCTCTTGAGTAACCTAGATCAATAAGAACAATCAGCTCATTATATTACATCCAGATACAAGTGTGTAATTAGTACATTGCTTTTAGCTACAGGGGACAAAGGGTGCTCCAGGCCATTACCTGGGCAACCAGTGAGAGACCCGGACCCAGAGGCATCACTGAACAGCAACTTGGTTTTGCGGGGTGTATGCAGTTAAACTGTTGTTGTTTTATTCTCTTCAGGACCTCCCTAGGAATGCAACCTCAGAGTGGTAAAAAAGTTTCATCAATCAATGAAATACTTTATTCATTCAACCCCCCCGCCTCCCACCCTGTCCCCTGGTCCATTTTTAATAGAATAAACCACACCTTCTCTTCTCTTCTCTTCTCTTCTCTTCTCTTCTCTTCTCTTCTCTTCTCTTCTCTTCTCTTCTCTTCTCTTCTCCTCTTTCTTCCCTTCCCTTTTTTCCCTTCCCTTCCCTTCCCTTCCCTTCCCTTCCCTTCCCTTCCCTATCTCTACCACCCTCCCTTCCCCTCCTCTCAGGCCTGGGATTAAAGTGTTTGGAGGAGGCCCTGTTGTGCTTTGTTGTAATGGTTGTTTTTAGTCCAGCCTATCTGGTTTCATTTTGTTTATATTTTTAATCGTTTTAATCTAATATCATGTTTTGTAAGCTGCCCAGCACCCATTCATTCATTCATTCATTCATTCATTCATTCATTCACTCATTTGTTCATTGGAATCTACACAAAGTCAAGAGTTGTGGATTTCTGGAGCAATGGGTTGGGGGCTGGGCAAACAATCACTCTTCAACCTGGGAGGGAGATGTTTACACCTGACTTGCAACAGTGGTTGGCTGATATATGTCGCTTGTCAAGGTTTGAATTAGTTTGTTCTGAAAAGGGGTCCAGATAGATTTTCAAGAAATATAGTCAAATTTTTGAGATATTCTGTGAGAATATAACCTCCCTTTTTAATACTATAATTATTAATTCTGAGATTCCATTATATTACTAATATTGGTGCATGTACATATAGTTTTCATCATTAATTTATCATACTATACCATTATATTTTATTTTATTATAACATTACATTTTAAAAGAATGGATTGCTTCTATCTAATTCCAGAATGGGAAAGTCTATGAAATAAGATTGTTGTCATTTGGGCCAGAGCACTAGATGTTAGAAGCTGAAGTGCATTTTAGCGTACATTGCTTGCAACTAGAGACCTTCAAAAGCATAACCTCATTAATATTGTAATGTAAATTATATTGAATATTAAGCTGCTCAGTTCGCCATAAAGTGGGCCTCATAAAACATGCACCTGTAATTAACATCTTGAAATAGAATTTGATGGAACTAACTGGCATTCTCTGACAACAGAAGGATGGAATAGAATTGCCTGAAAGACATTAATCTGTTGAGTACGCACCAGCATGTGGGACTTTTTGGAGAAGGAGAAGAAAAATAAGAATTTTTATTATGGCCACAGACCAGAGTTAAAGATAGAAGCACATTAAAAAATAAAAATAAAGTAAAAACAAACCAAGATAAAAAAATGTTACAATTAGTGGTGGGTTCACTGATGGGCAAGCAAAGTCTGTCCAATTTTACCAGCAATATGACAAAATTTGGCCACATTCAAGGAGGCTGAATGCATGAGTTTAGAAATGATCACCATCGGGAGGCCTTGATCAAAAACTGGACAAAAGAAAGAGGATGCTTGAAAATGGAATATGCAGTCAAAACTTCTGATTCAGTCTTCTTGTTTAGGCGTCAACTATTATCATGGTAGTACAAATGAAAATAACATAAAGTCATATCAAATACAGTAGGCCTGTGATGGAATGGAAATATGAAGGCCAGGCTCAGGGAGATAAACATCCTCTTGTTCCTCCCAAGCTCTTCTGGGGAGCTAAGAAAATGTTTATCTCCCTGAGCCTGGCCTTCATAATTCCATTCCATCACAAGGCCAAACCTTATGAGGTGCCTGAATCTGAGGAGGATTCATTGATCTCACACCCAAGTTCTTTATACCTTTCAGTGTTCTTCCCTGGAATCCCATGAAACGCTTGAAAAGATCTAAATCTCATGAACTGTTGTTAGCCCCACTAGGTAAACCAGACCAGGAAATTAATTTCAGGAAAGCTAAAACTCCTTTTACTGAGAGTGGCTATAACAACAGCTCTTGTGAGTCTGATTGTGCTGGATCTCCTCCTCTTATACTCCAGAGAATTAGGGAGGCATCTGTCTGAACCACTTCCGAATGTTATCTTATCCTGGACTTAAAAAATGTTTCAGCCCCTTTTCTCTAAGCCAATGTTGTTCAAACTTGGCCACTTTAAGATGAGTGGACTTCAACTCCCAGAATTCCCCAGCCAGCCATCTTAAAGTGGCCAAGTTTGGACAACACTGCTTTAAGCAATGGATCCTGCAGATCTCCATCAAGATCATCTTTCTTACTCTCTACAAATGTTCACCATTTACATCGTTTTCAATTTTAAAAATTAACATTAATTATATTTATTTACAGTGGATGATCAACAAAGTAGCTACCACAATAAAACAACCCAGGCTCAAAAACCATAAGAATAAAACCAACATATAGACCTGCCAGTTAAAATGTACATGGGTGTAAACAAAACAAAGCAGAACAAAGGAGATAAAAGAAAATTAAGATAAAAGAATAAAAGGGCTTGATCCAGACATCGTTCCAAGATTTCGACACTTAAGCTTCTGATAGCAATAGCCACCTATAAGCATTTGGCAATTCTATTCATAATAGCAGGACTTTGGTCTGAGAGTAGGAAATAAACCACCTCGTTGAAAGCTTGATTTCTACTCAGAAATAAGTAAGTTTATTGTTGTAACCACAGGTGATAACATACAATGCACCATAGAATGGTAAAATTGTGAAAGAAATAATTTTAAAAAGAAGGTATAAGAGGGTTAAAACAAGATAAAGCCAGAGCTATAACTAAGAACTTAAGTATTTCTTTCTAAGTTTAAATGATTTAAAGCAGAGCAGAAGGAGCAACCCAGTTGCTAACAGGTGAAAATACATCTGCGAGAAGGTATTGTTCGAGGTCCGAATGCTTGAGTTCACGTACCATCGATAACCTGGCCCTATACTCATTGTAAATGGGGCAGTGGAGGACATAAGGAATAATGTCCTTCACTTGACTTCTCCTTGGAGGTAGTACAAGTAAACCAACACGTAAGTCCCTGTAGAAGGGATAGTGAAGAATTACATGCTTAATTTGGGAAGTCTACTAGCGTTATCTAGTCATAGATCAGATTCCCAATAGCAACATGTGACTGTTTAAGGCAGTGTTTCTCAACCTTGGCAACTTTAAGAGGTGTGGACTTCAACTCCCAGAATTCCCCAGCCAGCATGGCTGGCTGGGGAATTCTGGGAGTTGAAGTCCACACCTCTTAAATTTGCCAAGGTTGAGAAACACTGGTTTAGAGTTTCACTGCTCCATTCTGTCCCACCTCCCATGTTCATTCTTCCTAATCTCACATTCCATGGTAACTGGGTTTCCTCACACCCAAGTAGTTCTGACTCCTTCCTTTCCTCTGCAACATCTTTTCGTTTGTACAAAATTGAACACCCTCCCAAATCTGACAGTTGTTGGGTTCCCCTTAAGCCAGCAAGGAATTCAGGAATGCTTTTATTGTGGAGAGTGGAATGGTTCTCTCTATCTTCTACAATCATAATCCAGTGGTGTTATTTTAAGTTTCTTTCTCACACTTTCCTCTTTCTCAAGACTGAGTAATCTTTTCTCATCTGTTAATTATTCACAGTTCCCTTCCCCTTCTCAAGGCCAGGTCAACATTTTTTCACACCACCCAAGGAAGCAAGGTGGGTGGCTATTTTTTTTAAAAAAATGTTGGCCATCCCTTGGTAGAAACCATCCCTGCTTGATGTCTATATTTCGATCTTTCCAGCATTAGGCAAAGAACTTTATTTTCATTTTCCTAGGCGTTAGAAAACAAGAAGACCATAGCATTTTTGAAAACATTGCATTGCTGCTCTGTGTTGCTGTGAATTGTTAACACTGTATTTTATTGCTATTATTATTGCCGATTTTTATCTTATTGAGCTAGATTCTACATTGATTTATCTTATTGCGGCGCTCTAACTGATCTGCTCATTGCCCCAAAAGCTGCTCTCCAGTCCAATAAATAAATAAACACTTCAGTTACACAAGAGTTGGACTTTGGTCTTCCCCCTTTTTTTTTTTTTTGCTACCCTCTCAGATTCTTTTATTTTTCCACCTCTTTCCTGTACAATAAGATAGCAGAATAGGTCAAGTGAGTTTATAAATAAAGAGCTGGTTGATTTCTTATGCAACACAGCTTGGTATGAATTACTGCATAAATATTAACCATTTCAGCAATTAAAACTGAGAACTTCCTCAAATGGATTCTTCATACAGAGCCGCTAAATTCAAGACTTCTCTTTCACAGAACTCTTACGCTATGAAAAGAAACCATTAGATGCCTTGATTCAGACTTCTGAGGCTGGAAGCTCATGAACTTCTCCAAGTGGGGGAAAAAAATTAAAAACCAGGGTTGCAAACAATAACCCCCAATTCTTCTGTGGTCAAGAAATAATCCAAAATGGTTTTTTTGCTCTCAGTAAATTTTTGAGGATGGAAAATTATGAACAGGATTATAACTACCCAGAATTAATTCTTATCACCTGGCAGAGAAATTCTCCTGTATGGTTTTTGCTTTCAATATTTCACTCAACTTTGGATTGTATTTATTTAGTTACTAGCTGGTGGGAGGGTCTGCGAGAATATCCTGTCATTCATTTTAGTAGCAGGAGGAGCCCCTCCCAGGGTTTCTTCAAACAAGGGGCCTCTAACATCATTAAGGTAGAGTCCTACCTGTGAGAAACAACTGACAATTTCCTTCCGAAAGGCCTTTTCTGTCACCCGACATTGTTATATTCCTGAGAAGTTTGACAGCTGAAATATAGGGTGAAATGAGAGATGCGACTGCAGAAGAACGGATCTGCTTGGAGACCGGACTTATGCTGATACAGAAACTTAAAAGCTATTGGCATCACAGGAATTTCAGTAACGGTGACTGTGACCAAATTAAAAAAAAAATCCTGCCCAAAATCATATGCAATACAAGCTGTAGCTAGTATTAGGTCACATTTCATTCTCTTGGAAGCTGGAGGTTTTAATAAAGGTTTCCCCAAGGTGATGCCCTCAAAAAACCTTCCTACTTCTCTGTCTGTATGACCAATCCATGCACAAGTGAACGGAACTGTGATATTTGGAGCCATCAGTAGAACTAGGGACCATACATGGGGCTTTCCATTTCATCCCTTCTCCTAATAACTATAAAATACCTTGCTGGACTTGTCATGAACTGTGGTAGTCTTCCAGTTATCCCAATGCTAGCCATCTCTGGCGTGGTTTAGTGTTTTCAAGATCAGCCAAAGTTGGCTGCATGAGTAGAAGCGGCATTTGGGAAAAACACTGCCACCAAGATGTGTCACCTATGTAAGGAGTTCTGGGGGGGGCCAGCCTTGATTTCAGTTTTGCTTGCTCTCATCACATCTGGACCTGATCACTGTAAGGTGCTCTATGTGGGTTGCTGGAATGTTAATTGATGGTTTAAACCCAAGGAATTAATTTTTGCAAAGAGGAGTCAAAGAAGATGACTCTCTCTTGGTTGATGAACTTTATGGAACTTCAGACAAGCTTTTTAAAAAATGTGATCCCCATATAACTGGGATTGAAATGAGCTAGTAAATCTGTAAAAATTCCTTAAATTTAGACAATTCAGCGTTCTTGCTAATAAATGGGATGGAAAGGAATTCTCCAAGTTCTACAGTGGATGAAGTGGAAAAGCAACTAGGAAATGAGCAGCTTAAAGGGAAGCTGCTTAACCCGCTTCTTCACCACTCCTGTTGCACATGGAGCCACGTGCTCTGTCTGCTCTCTCCCCTACTGAAGTTTCAGATGGGTGGACCAACATTACGCTTACAGCCCCAAGGGAATATTCAGAAGGATGGTCCTTGAAGGATCAGGAGGTGGTTGGTTTTCCACTGAAAATAACCCTTGCCAAACTAGTTGTTGTTGCAGAAAGCAACATGCATACGCACCCACCCACCGCCCACAGATATCCCCTGAAGCCACTAGCACACCACTTGTTTGCACCTGTGAATGCCTTTTATGCTTTGGATCAGTGTCAAGACAGTAGCACTCGCTTGTCAGGGGCTGCTTGCACAGGACTCCTCCATGCTCTGACATAGCATCTTCCTAAGTACACATAAACTTGTTTTTTTCCCCTGGCCATAATACTGCTTAATCCCTTCCTGCTGAAATATGGGATTATTCACCACTTTCCACATGAAAGGATTACATAACTGAGGGCCTTTCCTGCCACAGAAACAAGCCCCAAACCTTTCTGCCATGTGAACACCATTCATTACTTTACCAAAACTCCAGAAGATGTTGCTGTAACATTCCTCAATACCCAATTAAATGCTAATGACTTATTTTGTTCACTAAGTTATAATTGCCTGGGAACAATCTAGCCGAGCAGTGAATGTATTTTAATTGGTTTTACTTACTTAAAGAAGTAATTTAGAGAGAAGTTGCCAAAGGTCTCCATTTCTCAGACAGTTTCTCCAAGAGGAGGAGAAAAAAATAAGCAATCAACAGACACGATAGGACTAAACCATATTTACACACCATTCAAGAGAGACAACAAAAAGCTAAGAAGGAAACAAAAAATCCAGAACACATCCTCTCCAGCAGCCAACAACTAGATAAGCAGGGATTAACACCAGACAAACGATCAAAGAAAACAATACCCTAATCAAGAAACTACCAATGAGAAAATCACATCCCCGTCAATGCAGCAAGACAAGCTACTATATTATACGATTATACAAATAGGCAGGAAACCCCTCACTTGCTTGCACTGATGATGTTACCCAGTCAGGTCATGAAACGTCTGCAAGCAAGCCACCAAGCTCAGAAGAGAGCACTAAGGAATCCACAGTTCAACCTGAGCTAGAGGTATTCTTTTCGGCTGGGATAAGCAATCACTCTGGACTACCAGTGTTGGAATTCCAATCCCCAGCCAACACGCCGCACTTGCAAGTGAGTTTTGAAGAGTGACAGCTATGTTCAGCTGGATCCGCAGGGGTGTCAAAAAAGTCAAGATGGCATCTGTGACTGTATGATCAAAACCTAACTCCTTTTTTATGTGCATCACATATGCAATGCAAATAAAAAGGGGTGGGGCTTAGTGGCATGATGACAGATGCCACCTTGATGTTTTTGACCACCACCTCCCACCATGTTTAGCTACTCTCCAGCCCCCGGCCCCAGCAAAAGCTAGAAAGAAACTGCTTTTAATCTTTTCATACCCAATATGGACCACAGACTCTTATTAGACTGCTTTCATGAGGCCCAGGGCCTTAAATGGCTGCCTAACAACTTGAATGTGGCTCCCTAGAAGCCCTCAAAAATTGCCAGCAGTGTTTGAATTTTCAGTATGAAACAATGTGGAAAACATAAAATATATAGGGACAAATCCACAATATTTAATATGTACAATGTAATTTTAACACACTGGAGATGTATATTAAATGTAATGTAGCCATTGTCCTGACCAATATCTATCTATCTAATCTATATTTTAAAGCAAGCTGCTAGCAGATCACACACAGGCTATATGTGACCCTCAGCCTGAAAAATGGTACATATTCCTGGCTTGGCATGTTTTGTATGACCTATGATTTATGGCTTACTTAAGCCAAGGTGTAGCCAACTACATCTCATTCAACAAACCAGTTAACAAAACCATGGCTTAGTGTAGCGCATGCGCGTCCCATCCATCCTCCTCGTTTGTCAGTCTGGCCTCTGCTTCTCAACTCCATCCCACTTTGCAAGAGCACAGAGCTCAGATTTCTAACCTGCTGCCAAGATTGTCATAAGCTTTTCTAGACGACTCATCTTAATTCTAATACTGAACTTCAGTTCGATGCCCTTCCAGAATGCCTCTGACTGAAGCTGTTTAGCATTTGCGATGGAGCCACCCTGCTATAAGCTCCGTGTCCCACGTCAACACTTGATATGAATCCCATGCCTTGACACTTCCTCCCCTTCTCATGTCTTCCCAAGACTTTCCAGCTGTCCAAGGCATCAGTTTTGAACAAGGAATCACAGCTATCTTTGCAGAACATACAAATCCATGGTTTACTGCATTAATTCAACTTGGTTGGGTTCATGCAATACACTAAGCCACAGATTAACCAACTGTCCTTAGCGGTTTGGGTGAACCCAGCCATTGGCTCAGCATTTGGGTGGGGAGCGGGACAGGTTTCAGTCTTCTTCTTTAGCTAGGGGAGGCAGGCCCAACCGTTCAGCAGAACGAGGCAGCTGGTGCTGAAGACCTTGAAAACTACAGCAAATATTGTTACTAAATCTATTATACCCGGATCATGATTTGATTTAGTTGTATTTTTCATGTACAAAATGGCAGAGAGAAAAGCTTCCAAACAACAAAAACCAAACAAACAAAACCAAGATGGAACTGTATGGACTACTTCCATCATAGAAGATCTAGGCCAGCTTTGGGTACAATGGCAGCTTTGTATGAAGTTAGTCTTTTGGTACATCAGCAATCTCTCCATTGTGGCTTGTATGTTTTGACTTAGAAAGCTGTATGAAGCCACCCATTGTGCTTTCTAAGTCAGATCTTATAGCTCAGAGTATAACTACTCAACCAACTGTAGCTTATTCAATAAGCCATGATAAGCTCAGCATGATGGAGGAGTCTTTCCTGCAAATGGGGCCAGCTTTCCATCTCTTCTCAAGAATCATGGAGACAATAACCTTGCAAGGGAACTCACCTTACTTTAAAGTTACCCAGTGTCTGTGTTGACACAACAATGGTTTACCAGGTTAGTTAAAAGCTTAGCAACAGCATTCACACCACATGCTAAGGTTATTTTTATATTTCGTGGACTAGCCTGATGTGAAACTCAGTCCATCTCATTAATCAGTGTATTGGGCAAACCTCCCAAAAGGGACTGGTTTCATAATCAGGCTAGGCACGTAGTATGAACAAAAAGAATAATTTTTGCAGCTCATGAGGGAATAATATACAAGCTCCCTCCCCTTTATTTAACAAGAGGATTGAGTAGATTTTGAAAGTTAAAAAAAAAAAAGGAATCTTGAAGCCATGTGCTGCAGAGCAATGAGAGTATTGGATTCCAAATTGCCTAAAAATAGCACCAAGAACAAGAGAAGTGTGACTTTCTGTACAAACTCCGTACTCATGCTTAGCACTCTGGAGTTACCCATGAGAGCTAGCATTTCCTTCTGCCAACCTGAGCCACATTTTCTCATAGCTCCATTGGTGTATTTTTAGTAAAAACCCGACAGAAACAAGATGGATCTTACAAAGCTAGCCTTTTGGCACAACTCTTTTGCCCACCCCTTGACAGTGAATTATATTAATGACACTGATCTTAATTTCCACATTTAAGTCTTGCCTTTGCTTTCAGCTGCACTGGTTTAGTTTATATTCTGTATTTTCTAAGTCATTGTGAGCCACCCAGAAAGTTAGTATAAACAGAAAGGTAGGATAGAAATTCAATATTAAATATTTTTAAATCTACTACATCATACAGGCTGTCAGGGCAGCCACAGATGGATGGAAGGATTTGACTACTTAAAACAGCACAGAGGCACCATTTGCTCTCTTGCTTTACCTGGCACTCCAAACCTGACATAGCAACCACACACTTGCTTGTTGGCTATGCTGGTTGAGCAGGCAACCACATTTCCTGTGAAGCCTGGAAAGGAGAAACTAGGGAGGTTTAAGCAGAGATATTTAATCGAAGAGTGATTAAGCTTTGTTCCCCACTAAAAAGATGAAGCTGTGTTCGGGCTCTACCCCACCTGACTGCAGAAGGAGAGGGAGGACCCTCTTGTTGGAAAAATCATCAGTGCAAATAGGATTAAACCCCCACATCTAGAAAATTGGTGAAGAGCAAGAGTAGGGGTTATTTGCCTATTTATTTTTGACACAACCAGCCTATCTGGGTGGAAATGTTGTACGCTGGAGGGCATCTTAGAAACATAAGCCGCCCCTGCTGTTGATACTGTATAATCTAGTGGACTGCAGTGGCCTTCTCCAATCTGGGACCCTGCAGATGGATGGAGCCAAAAAACTCTTGTCTACCCTAGGTAGCATTCCTGAAGGGTGGGGAGGATAGGAATTGTAGTCTAACACACGTGGAGGACACCAGTTTTGGGAGGGATGATCAATAGTCTGTATGTCTCCAGAATCCTCCAGCTATGGTTGATTTAACCACAATAGACTGGATAAGCCACAATGACCGGCTTTACCCCGTATCCTAAGCCACAGACAAGCCAGCCACACTTTGGCTTACCTTGTAATGTAAACTTGGATAGAGGTGACATTTCAGAAGCACAAGCTAATTGAACACCATAGTTGAAATCAGGAGCCTGCTCAGAACTGGGAATTGTAATCATTAGCTTAGCCCCTCACATTCTGTAATTATATTAATGGAAATGGATATATTTCAGGTGGGTGGGTGTGTTTTAGGAGAAAGTGTTGCCAACTTTCCTGCCCTTGTTCTTGGGTTCCTTACTATCTCCAGCATGGAGAAGCTGAGGAACTAAAGACTTTCTGAGCAAAACGAGAGTGTGCTCCGAAACGTGTCAGCTGATTAATTTCAGTAGGTTTGTCTGACACTGGAGGCACAATAGAGAGCCAGTTTGGTGTAGTGGTGAAAACCACCAGGCTAGAAACCAGGAGACCAGGAGTTCTAGTCCTACCTTGGACACAAAGCCAGCTGGGTGATTTTGGGCCAGTCCCTCTCTCTCAGCCCTGGGAAGGAGCAGGTAAGGGCAAGCCACTTCTGAAAAACCTAGCCAAGAAAACTGCAAGGACTAGTCAAGGCAGTTGCCAGGAGTCAACACTGACTTGGAAGCACCAAAAAAGGAAAAAAGAGGCACAACCAGTGGACCAGTGTTTCTCAACCTTGGCCACTTTAAGCTGTGTGGACTTCAACTCCCAGAATTCCCCAGCCAGCATGGGGAATGGCTGGCTGGGGAATTCTGGGAGTTGAAGTCCACACAGCTTAAAGCGGCCAAGGTTGAGGAACACTGCAGTGGACAGAGACTTGGCAAGCTTTGAATGCATACCCTGATGGTTGCTCACAGTTGGGGCTATGTAGATTCCAGGCCTCTGACTGAGATTTTTTGAGTTGCTTTTCTTGAACTGACCACGGGCCAATGCTGTCTTGCAGTCTGGATTAACAGGTTAATCGTTTTTCCTGTAAATAGTGCTGATCCAATTACCGTAAAATGTGGCCTCCTCCTGGCTCCAGGAAGGGAAGAATGTATGGCAAAGCGCCCGTGTAGAAGAGTGCACACTCCAGCTGGGAATCCATGCAGGGAATGGAAACCTCTTTGGTATGGTTGTCTCGCTTCCCTGGTGGATGATGTAGTCCCTTGCCATGTCCTCTTTTAATCAGTGTCTTGCCCACCTTTGGAGAGCTGGTTCTCTCTTCTGTCTCCCCCAAATGCAACAAACTGGGTGGAATCAGGCTGAGAAGGGGACTGAGACTAAGAAAAAAGAAGGTACTAACCCACCTTTGCTAAAGGAGCATCAAATAACACCTTAAACCATAAATCATGGATGTTAAACCCTAATGAAATGTGCACATGCTAAGCCCAAGCCAAGCCCTCGATGGTTTAATGCCTGGTGAGAATCCAGCCTCTGCCTTTTCTACCTGGTTGTGGTTGGCACAGGTTCTAAGGAAAAGATACAAGAACTCACTAGGCTGGAATCTGCCCAGACTTCTTCTAGATGTTAAGAGCTCTAGTCTTCAGATTTGCCTAATGCAGGGAAGGGGAGCAAACTTGGACATTTCCTCTGAGCCTTTATGCTTTGAACAGAGGCAAGGAAACTTAGCAAAGCTTTGCTTCAGCTCCGCAAAAAAACTGCTTCTGCAATCTGTCGCTAGTCACCTAGTCCAGCAACTTGATATCTCAGGATGGGATGGGTTGGCCAAGTGACAACGAATACTCTGGCAGCAGAGTCTTGGACTGCAGAAGTGGAATTTGTAATCGTCATTGCCCTAAATATACCAGATCCCCAAGTGCCTCATTTGGATGTGCGTGTTCTTGCTCCCTGCTTTGTCTGCTGGTATAGGAATTCAAAAGATGGCCAAAGGATTTATTTTTAGCCAGGGCCTGGACTGCACTGATCCTGCTTTAGACCAGCGCAGCACTGTGCAATAGTAGACATTTACAATTCTGGGACCTCTGTGTGTCTCCCAGAATGAAGACAGACCAACAGACCATGGGAAAGTGGTATAAGAAGACATGTTTGCATGCTATGCAAAACCAAAAAGCTTGGTCAAGTGGATGAGGGTCATCTTTTAATCAGAGGGTGTGCTGTTCTTTAACTAGAACCATAGGCTGACAAAGTCATCTCTAATTGAAATTCTTTTGGATTTGTAGAAAGTATTTGTAATGATATTTAAGCTACATTCAGCTAAAGGCACATATAGCAATATATCATAAACTATGGTCTTCAAATGATAGTGTCTGGGCTTGTTAACATGAGAACATGTTAACCCTGCTTGGAATTCTCCAGGTCATTCACCGAGGACCTTATTTAGCACAGCATCCAGTGCAAGTGTGAGTAGCTCCAAGACCATTAGAGTAACTAGAGATTGAGGCTTATGTTATAAAAGGACAAATAAAGGAAGTTGCATTCTCCAGTCATACATGTCCAGTAGAAGCCATAATGTCATCCCCATCATGTTGTCACCATGCAAATGTTGCTGCTGATGTAATGTATGTCTGTTACAGAACACATGGCATGGTTTGTCCCTCCCCCAGCAGCTGTCCATGTTTCAATACCAAGTCAGCATCTTTGAACGTTCAGTTGGTATGGTGGGGAAAAGAAGAAGAAAATTCTCCATGTTTCTATAGGAAGCAGGCTGTAAGGCAGAGCTTAAGGGCATCTGTTTTCCAATCAGGGAAAAGCAGAACCCAAGAGTGGAATGTAGGAGAAATCTCTTATTTCCTATCTCTAACTCTCCTTGGAGTCAGCAGAATAATTTGCTGATTATTCTGGAGCTGTATTTCAATAATCACAACAGCAGCTGTACAACACATTGAGCACAACTCTGATAGGGTTCAACGTGTTGTATGAACCAGGCTTTAATCTATTTCATGTGTCAAGAAAACTAGATGACCCTTGAGTTTGTTTTTTTTTGCATAACTTTTTTTTTCCTTCCAGCTCATTGCAGCTTCTCTTCCCCCAGTCAAGTGTGCAATTCATAAGATGTTAAAGCTTATTCAGGAGCAATTATTTAAGGATAACCAATTGTATGAATAGGTTCTCTAAAGAAGTAATCAAGAATGTTGGTGCCAATTTCCTATCCTTAAAGCAAGCTGAGCCCTAGGTACTTTTTTATGTTGTCCCAAACGTATCAGAGCAGAAACTGCAAAGGAATCTGTCTGTATTACCAAATTTGTCAGCTGTGTTCCTTGTGTCCCACCACGCAGCAACCTTAGCAATAAATAATCCACATACCTTTCCCTCAAAATAGAACACATCTGAGTCAGTGGCTTACTTGCAGATGAAAGAAGGATGAATCTGTAGAAATCTATTTTTTAATTTAAAAATAGCCATATACAAATTTTTTTTAAAAAACTATTATTTTACAAAATTCACTTACAAATTAGTAGCACATTTAACTGTACACATCAAACTCAACATGGTCAGCAGTGCTGTCCAAGAGAAACATTAAAGAACATCCTGAGATTTGAGTGGTAGTATCCAAAATGGTTTTGCAAGGCTATTTGAACTTCACTTCTGAGAAGCTGAAGCAACAATGATCAGTTGTGTTTCACTGTTAATTGTAACCACTGCACAATGGTTAGTCCAACCATAATCCCAGGATGTTTGCTAATGCAGATTTATGTTCTCCTAGATTAACCCTCCCACACTTGGGCACCTTAATTCTCAACGAGAGCCATGACGGCTGGGGAATTCTGTGTATCCGGAAGGTGCCTTGGTTGGGAGAGTCTGTCTTAAACTTTCGAACTGGATGGAGACCTTCTTTCTACCCACCATTTGTGGAAAAGCACTTCCACGCACGCATGGTGTGGGAGAACAACAGATTCTCCCGCTCTTTGCTATGACCTCATGGACCCACTGAAAATCTGTTCTGAAGGTTCTCCCCACTTTGAGAAGCTCTGAAGAACTACGGGGAACATTAGTTAATGGAAAGCCCACCACCCTTCCATGAGCAAAAGCAATTATTTTGGATCCAAACAATGCTTTTGCTGCATGTGGACAGGGCTCTTCAGGTTGTCCATGGAGAAATAACTTCTTTCAGATTTAACCAAGGCAATGCCTGATTTGCACCATGAGATCCAGTAAGGCTTTCCTAAACCACCCCTACCCTCTGTTTGTAAAGGAGGTGGGGAGATTAAGAAGTCAACCTTCTTCAAGCGTCCTGCTTTTATCTGCTTGGATCGGACACTCAGCATAGCCCAGCCAACTTTGAAAGGGCTTTCAAGGAGAGACTTCATATCTGAAAACACAGCTACGCTTCCAATGCCCATTCTCAAAGGTTGGCAAAGAGTCATCCTTCAGAGAAGAGGGCACATTCACAAGCATTAAGGAGGATTTTTGTTCACCTTCTTCAGCAGAGAGCTGGCAATGGCCAAAGCACCACCTTGCACGAATCTCACAAAGTTGTCCCCAGCCAATGGCCCAATAGCATAGAGTCCCTTCTCATGAACTGACTCATAAGTGAAGGGATCAACGTCTATGGGGTTCCTCTTCGAACTGACTGGCTGCTCGCAATCTATGGCCAAGTCCATCCCATTGTTGGGTAAGTAGGAGAGGTTGGGATTGGAGCCAATGAGAACAAAAGCCATGGAAATTCTGTGTATTTTCTGATGGCCGCTCTTATCAGAAAAGATGCACTTCCTGTCCTCCAAAAAGCAGACTACATGGTGCTCAGGAAGGCTGACATAATGTTCATATGGTCCTGGGTAAGGGTTGGCCTGCTCCCTCATCATCTGGTGAACTTTGTGGTACTCGGGGTACATTGTTTTGGGAAGCTGATTGAAGATGAGGGCTGGGTCATTTACTCGCCTGCGAAAAGCATGGATCACAGGAATGTTACAATGGTGTGCAAAGAGGATTGCATCTGCTGCTGTTAACCCAGCTCCTACGATCAAAATTGGGTCAGACATGATGCCAATTTCCTTGTTCTTTACAGCCTCCTCAAGAGCTGACAGAGTATGATGGATGAAAGGGAGATGCTCCCCTTTGATCCCAAGATGGGTTGGGCTATCATATGTCCCAGTGGCCAAGACCACATTTTCTGCATAAACTGAAAAGGGATGAGTGCCACTGATATTGGTGACAAATCCATCAACCTGGAAGAGACTGTCCCTGCTGTCTTGAGATTTCTGGGATAAATCCCACACAGAACTGCTGTCCTTGGAATCCTGACCACCACAGCCATCTTCTGAATCCAAGCTCAGTCTCTTCACAGATGTTACCAGAGTTCCACATACAAAATTCTTCTTGAGCCCTTTCTTGGCCACGTAATATTGATAGTATTGAACTATGTCACCAGCAGTTGCCCTATTGTTTCTGAAGCCTCTGTAAAACAAAAAATTTATCAGAACAAATTAATAATCAATGGAGACTACTCCTCTGGCAACTGATTTCATAATCATGATCAAAATCTAGTGTTTTGAGCTCAACTTGAAAACAGTTTCTTAATGGATACAAATAAATTGGACTGTTTTCATAAAACAATAAGAGGACATTTCCATATTAGAATCTCAGACACAATCAAATCCACTTGTATTAGAAATATGGGTAGCTTCTGGGATGCTCATAAGCAGAACATTGGGGACATTGTAATGGTATGTGGGAAAGACCTTGGGAGACAGGGCGAAGAGATGCTGCCTAGGGACGGTCAGATAAGAGAGGGAATAGCCTGCAGCTGCATAATGAGTGGAGAAAGATGCTCAAAAGGGACCTTCCCTAGTTTCTAGGGCTGTAAAGGAGATCATGGAAGATTTGTCCCTTCAGATTTGCAAGATTCTGTTAATGTAGCTTTACAATAAAGTAGAATTAGCTTAATTGGTCGTGTTTCCTGTCTGGTCTACCTGATAAGGCTGACATCAACCTTGCAAAGTAGTATACTTTGGCCTAAAGGTAACATGTGAATCACTTGGAAAACTCCATCCATATTTCAACCCTCATCCATTTGGGACTGTTAGAATGTGGACCCTGACAGATATTGACTGATGTACTATGGCCCTAATAAAAAAGGAAAGAAAAAAGAAAGGGTTCCCGTCCTTCTGCAACACTGATTGACCAACGTTTTCAAATTGGTTCAACCTTACTTCATAAGGCTACAGTTAACATTGTCCTTCAGAATTAGTCATTTAGCATGCCATACTCAAGTTCTCACTACGCTGTTCTGCTTTTAAGATTGTCACATTGCTTTAAACTTTTGGGAAACCCTAGTTGTATTAGTACCTTCCTCTTGTGTATGAGGATAATATGGTGTGGTTAGCTAAAGACCAGCTCTAAGTTTGCTGCTTATATGATAACCCTTGGAAAAAGGAAAATAAATTCCAATATAGTGCATACTATGAAATAACAGCTATCAAGTCTAGGCTGCAGATCTCCACACAACAACTAGATGGCAACAATGAGCTACGGTTTCTTGTATTTCTTTGCTGACATCTAGTGGCCATCTGGATTTCTGCAATTAGATCTAGTAGTGCTAGTTATATCCCATCCTTCACAGCTCTTTAACCAGCTTTGCTGGACTTCGTAGCTGTCAAAAATGTGGGAAATGACACACAGTATTTAAAATGCTCCAATTCATAGGGGGAAAAAAAATCTCTCGTTTCAGGTTTCTAAAATCATGTTCAAGGTTACAGTAATTCCTTGGACATTTTCATTTTTGTGTTCAAGCTTTTATGCTTGCTCGTTCAATCTCTGCCTGCAATTTCAAAGCGAAGTGGAATATCCCATTACAGTATGTTGAATCTGCTTTATCCAGAGGACTTGGGGCAGGTTCCGAAGAAAACAGGATGCTAGCCTTCCCAACCAAATTGTCCTAATGCTTTAAGACTCCAGTTCCCAGAATCCTTAGGAGGAAACTTTTAGGAATGGCAACTCCAGTGCATTTGCAGGGCATTGGGTTAGGAACCTGTGCAGAACCCAAGATACCTTTTCTGTCCATATCAACTGAACTTCACATGGAACGAAACATCCCAAAGAAGGCAACACTCTATTTGAAAGATCCTGAAATCTTCCTTGGCAAGTCTCCAAGGAAATGATAATGTGACATCCAAAGCTTCTGCATTCCTTCTGGAAGCATGTATGTCTAAGTAAAAAGTGTTCTTTGTTCATGGATTACCAGGAACAGTTGCTTGCCTGAAGTGGAGCATCAGACGGAATACCTCCACCTCTGCCACCTCACCAAGCCTGTGTAGGAGCAGGGTGTCTGAAGCCAACCAAATATTTTGGGGCACCAGTGGCAATAACAAGCAAAAATGCCAAATCCCCCAACTGTACCAGCTACTATCCCTAGAAAAAAAAATCCACTGATAAAGTAACCGTCAGATTTTGGCCCTTTCACAGCACCCCAAGAAAGGCAGCATGAAGCAGCCACCCCAGTCAGTAGACCATCACAATGGGTCAGAAACAGAAGCATTGTAAATGCTTGAGCCTAAAGTTAATCTTGAATTAAAGTTTCTCACAGGGAAGGTATCATACCTTTTTTTCTTACTCAACCAGTCTTTGAACTGAAGATCAGGAAGCCCCATCCAATCTCCTTGGCTCAGGGTGAACATGGATCCCTCAATAGACTAAACAAACAGAAAGAAAGAAAAATAAAGATAGCACATAAACCCAATTCTGGAAATACAACTGGAAGCAGTGAAGGAAGTGACATGGGGAGACTGGGGGAGGAGGGGTGTCCCTCCCACAAAATTAGCTTGAGAGCTAAGATTTGCTCCTCCTCACAGATCTAGCACAGACATCTCTCTAATGCACAATGGAGTTTATTTGGTTTGACCCAGGATGGTGCATATATCCAGCCACTGATGTTTGCAAAACACAGTTTATGGCTTTATACAATGAGAACCCTGGTAATTGTGGCTTTAATCACCATGTTCAGGATTCTATCTGGCCATAAAGTTAAGGATGGGCTGCTTTGGATCAGTTAGAAATTCTTGTTCATTCTTGTTATTCGGGCTGTTTCTGCTAATCTGTGATTTGATTCTAATACTAGTTCTTAAAGTGCTAAATTGTCATATAATTACATCTGTTCCAATTTAATGTCCCTTGCAAGAATAATACTGGATTTTTATTTTTATGTTCTGCTTTTCCCATTTCATTTACAATATAGCCATATTTCTTTTTACAATTATACCCATTTCTGTTTGTGTAAACTTTCAAGTCGTTTAAGCTGATGCATAAACCAAATCTCTATATTACTGGATGTCAGTTTTTTCAGGTTCTTTGGCCATTAGACAGTCAATTTCAATAAATGTAAGACAGAATGTATACAAACCACTCAAGATCAGTGCAGATAAACTGAAATTCAACCATATTTAACAGTTCTTTGATAGAAGTATGTAAAATATTTCAACCACAAAACACTCCATTTCAAGTTTGAAATGATTTATTTAATTGTTTGATTTGGTGGCTCATGATACACCAAGCAAGATAAAAATAAGAAACAACAAAACCACAAAAAACAAACTATATAAGAAGAAAAAAAGAACACGACGACAAGCCAAGTAGATACATAGTCCAAACTAACCATCTCACTAACACCTAACCTCCAGCAGATGTTCCAAACTTACTGGAAGGGTTTTGACACTGTTTCAACCTTTCCAGGAATGCTCTGACTTTGAAATAGCCTCATTATGAGTTCAAAATACTTGTTTCAAACTTGAAATTCAACTGTTTTGAACTTGCAACACTTTGGGGAATGGTTGGAACTAGGTCAGATCTCTTCCAGTAAGATCTGAAGAACCCATTTCAAACTTAACACATTTTGAATTTGAATCTTTTGTACCTATTTATTCTTCAGGGGTGAAACTCATATGGTTCACATTTCATATTCATCCCATACCAACCATTTTAGGGTTTGGCACGGACTAGTTCTATAAACTTGGGTTATGCTTTAACTCGATTTACACCAGCATGGTGCAGAAAAATTCTCCATTTTTTCCCACCAGTTCTCCTTCAATCTGCTAAAAGGGAAATTGTTCTTGACTATCTCAGAAAGAAGAAGAGGATTCCAGAGAATTTCTCATGGGCAGACCACAGTGCTCTTGCATTATCTGGATAGAAAGGGTCCAAGGGGTGAATGTCACCTTCCTTGCCTTCCACATTTCCATTCAATTCGTAAGAAAGTCATCAAGGGGATCTTCCCCCACTGTTTTGTTTTGGATTTTTTCATATCAGGAAATGTGGACTGCCCGGAAGGCTTTGGAGTGATGGAAAGACAAGGAACAGAACACCATTAACACCAGCCCTAGCATCTTCCACCACTTCCCACAAGGAAGGAAACTCAGAATACCAGCAAGAGAAACATGGATGAAATTTTCAAGAAAATTTCATGAAAACTCTTGAGCAAATGCAGGCAGAGTTCAACACAACCTTCATTTATAAATGCTAATGTCTTTGAGCTGCACTTACATGCCAGGCTCCTCCAGGGAGGGTTTTGCCAAGAACCAGATGAGGGATAGCTCGGTCAGATTCATGCCACCAAGTGAGTACAGAATCAGCTGTCCCACCAAAGTCTGTATCTGGACGCAACAGAGCATCAAAAAGGAGAGCCACTGAGCTGGAAGATCGGCCTTCTAAGCCTTCAGATAAGTATTCTATATCCTGTGGGGAAAATAAGATGTCTTGATGGGTGCTTCCTACTGCAACTACAGAAAACTTTAGTTTCGGGCACTGCTGTAATCCAGACAGATCAAAAGGTGATGACCTTCCCTTCCTGTTCCAGGTTGTATTGAGTGGCAGACTCTAAGACTCCTTGTACATTTTGTACCCTCAAAGCGGTATACCCATTGCACAGGCTTTGGCACATCCAAAAGTCTTTCATTCATGGTGTACCCTCAAACTGCATCCCGTGGATTGCCAGATCAAATGCCCTCCATCTAGAGAGCCAATTTGGTGTAGTGGTTAAGGTGCTGACCAGAAACTAGGAGACTGTGAGTTCTAGGCCTCCTTTAAGGCATGAAAACCAGCTGGATGACTTTGGGCCAGTCACTCTCTCTCAGTCCAACCCATCTCACAGGGTTGTTGTTGTGGGTAAAATAGGAGGCAGGAGTATTAGGTATGTTCACCACCTTGAGTTGACCAAATACTAAAAAAAAGTGAGATAAAAATATCATCATCATCATCCAAGATACACTGACCACCTGTGATGGAATGGAATTATGAAGGCCAGGCTCAGGGAGATAAGCATTTTCTTAGCTCGCCGATGGAGCGTGGGAACTACAAGAGGATGAGACTGGCACCTCCCTGAGGAATTCACACTGTTGTGGCTGGAGGACTTGGGAGCTGGGGTTTCAGTCTGGGAAGATTCTTGCTAGAGATTGTAGCTAATAAACATAGCTGAACTGATTTTGCATTGTCTCTTGGAGTTCCTTGGGCTAGGCCTGACACCACCAGGAGGCATCATGAAAGTGTTCTTGTCCTACTGGAACTCATCAGACATGGGTGGTCAGATGTTATTCTTTGAGGATGAAACCATCTCCTGGGAACCAAACTCACAGACTTTTTGTTAGCCCTGTGAGGCAGTCCAGACAAGAAGCACATCCAGGAGTACCAGCATTGTCTTTATTGTAAGGTTATATTAACAGAATCTTGCAAGACTGAAAGTATTTCTCCCTCCTCTCCTCCTATCTCCAGAAAACTAGGGAGGGTCCCATCTGAAATGTAATCCTATACCCTCCCTCCTGTGGGCTGAGATATCTTTTACATGGTGGTTGTCCAGTCTACGGCTCTCTCTTCTGTCTCCCAAAGCCATTTCCACATACTATTACACTTTTGCACAGACCTTACATAACTATATGTAGTGCCCAAGCTTTAATTGCTATCCGAGTCCTGCAGGAAGGGATAAATAGAATCTATCAGAATGGTATATATAGTCTGTATCTTTCTACTCTGAATGCTTAACAGAAGATGGACTGTATGTAACATTCTGATAGATCCTCCATCTAAGAAACCTTGTCCAGCTACATGACCGAGGACCAGCCAGAGGACTGTACTCACCGTTTTCACTGGAGATATGGATCCAGAGACACAGCTGCATTCATGAGCTACTTATAGGAGTTTCCCACCCAACCAACCCTGTGACTAAAGGATACCTCCTGCTTTTGCCAAAGTGAAGAGTCTCTATATAGAGCCAAATCACTTGATTAGAAGACCACCCAACAGAAGTTGTGTTATACCAACCTGATCTACAATGGAAACCTCTGGTGTCTCTTCTAACTTCCTTTGCAAGATGGGATTAGGATGAGCGGAGTTCCTTCTGACATAGGGAATGTTGCCAGACAACAGATACGATAAGCAGATCCCTGAGGGGCCATTTCCTGAAAGACAGAAATCAAATGGGTCCGTGTAAGGCAGTGTTGTCCAAACTTGGCCACTTTAAGATGAGTGGACTTCAACTCCCAGAATTCCCCAGCCAGCCATGCTGGCTGGGGAATTCTGGGAGTTGAAGTCCACTCATCTTAAAGCCCACTCATCTTAAAGTGGCCAAGTTTGGACAACACTGGTGTAAGGTTAGAAGCTCTAGGTGCATTACAGCATTTTCTCTGGAAATTGTGACTCGGTGGCAGCTGGGAATGCAAAGCAGGGTGCAACTGTGAATTTGCATTGTTTGGGGAAAGCAGGTGCCTGTTTAATGTTTAGATTGATTTATCATTTCCTTCTAGTCCTTTTGTACATCCATGAAAAAGCCAGATTGGCTTGTTTTGAAGTTCTTGGTCAAGTGCCACCAAATTAAAATTCAGTTGTTGGCTTAATCAAAGTGCTCAGTAACAGTTTGGCTTGCTACAAAGCCATAGGGGCATAATTCACCCCTAGAAACCATGCGCCACAATGGCTGGGTTCATAGAGCGCTCTGAGCCAGAAACATAGGATTGTAGGTGTGAACTCAGCCAAGGGGACTTTTGTATGGAAAGTCCTGGCAAATTAAAGTTGCAACCCTAGCCTACTTGAAAGTATTCCAACTGAACAGAATAGGATTTCTTTCTGAGTCAGTTGTATGTACTGCGCTTGTCTGGTGTGCCTCCTATGGCTTAATGAAAAGTTGAATCACTTTTGGATTTTCTGCTCCCAACGCAAATGTCCCAGAAAATATGTAAATCTAATTATTTCAGATGAGATAACTGAGAAGTTCACTTGCTATAGCTTCCTTCTCACCAGATTAATATTTTACCGGGCCTCTACAGAACCATCTGTCACTTTTCGCAACCAGCGCCTCATGGCTTAAAAGGAAGTGCCAAAACCAACAGCTATGTAATGCAGAGAAGCCGGTCAGCATGACACAGCAATAGAGCAAGGAATACTGCTCTATTTGGCACAGGCCCCAGGTTGTAAAAACAGCTGGAAGCAGCATTTCTCCCCACCCTTCTCGGCTATATTTCAGGCACACTCATTTTCGTCTTAAGCACTGATCTCCAGAGGCTCTAACAAGAGCATTCTGTACCTCCCATTCCACTCTATCAGAAATCTTTGATGCTCAAATTATAGGGAGTGGGACTCCATTGACACTTATGGGGATATAGATATAGAGTGCCTTCGAATCTTGGCAACATTTTTAGAAGCTGTTTGCCAATGCCCTCTTCCTAGGGCTGCAAGAAAGTGACAGGCTCAAAAAACCAATCTCCTGGTTCTTAGCCTAGTGCCTTTAACCACTACACCAAACTGCCTCTCACTTACATGCATCAAAAAAAGACATTTTCCCCAAATAAGCAAGCAAAGGACTTTATGTAGATGGAACAGAGCTTCTGTAGTACAGCTATCCCATAGCAACATTTCCTCCTTCTGACCCCACAAAAGACTCACAACCATATCTACAAATCTGCAGTTGTCTGGTGTGCAACAGGAGAGAGACCTCCCCAGCCAAGCTGAAAACAGACAACCCCATTACGGCTTTGTGTTCTGTGTAAACTCGGGCAAGGACTGCTGCTAGCAATACAATCATTTAAAAAAATAAAATATAATGCTACCCCAGTATGGTTGAGTGTGTTGTGTGAATGGCGTATTCAGCAAACCATGGTTTAGAAATATTCTGGCCTAACATTATATGGGGGAACTAGCAAATGAGGAAGTCATTGGCAGAACTCAGATTCATGTAATGCACGATGACAGCAGTGGTAATGAAAAACATAGTTTCCCATGAAAAGATCATAGAAAAGTTAGAATTGTCCCTGCTATATTGGGAAGGTTGGAAAATATGCTAACATGACCATAAAATGTCATCTGTTGTCCTCCACCAGATAACATAGTGACTCCTCATATTACAAACATACACACCTTCCCCAGCTGCATCTGACAGAGAAGGGGAAATTTCTCTTTGAGTAGAAGCCTGTCATCAAAGTGGTGACAAATTGGCCATTTTAATGCCAAGTAATCGTCCTTTACCCAGCTAGACTTGGGGCAAGGATGAGGCCAAAGCAAAAACGAAATAGCATTGAAACGATTAAGCCAGCAGCATCACCTCTTTCCTATATAGAAGTCTAGTAGCTCAAGCGAAAAGCAAACTTCCTGCTATTTTCAAGATCTTTAATCCCATTTGTTTTCAATAAACATTTTTTTTTAAATGCTGCTTTTGCATGAAAAAGACACAGAAAGGAAGCAGGAGATCCCTAGATGTTTCTTTTACCGATTGATTTTTTTTTTCATTATTCAGAAAGTAAATACAAATAGTCACAAAGAAAAACAAAGGAAAAAGTGCATTGATATAGATGTTCCTTTTTAAATTGTAATTCTTGGAACTACAGCAGTTTGGGGCTGCTATAACAGGCTGGCTTGGGAAGATAACTGCGCTGGTATCTGTTGATTACTCCCCAGAGGTATTTACCTATAATCACCACGGGAAGAGGTTTGGCGCTGCTCCGTTCCAGATGTGTATGAAACATGGCTTATTCGTTTGCTCTGCCAGCAGAGTTCAAGGACCTCCAAGTCTGCCTGTAATGATAAGGCCACACAAATATGCGTTATCACCAAAGCATGGATTATTGTTTCTCTGACCCACCCCAAGCAGATGACACAGAAATAAAGGCTCAAAAACTGGACAATTCAGCAAGAAAGTGGAGAACATTAGCAAAATTTCCAGTCCAACCCCAAGTCTGTCTTCAGGGTGCAGACATTTTGCCCAATCCCAGAATGGAAGTGTTTTGTTTCATTACCCAGTGCAATGATGGCCGCCAAGTTGGGATTGACAGCAATCCCAACTTGGCGGCCATCATTGCACTGGGTAATGATTCCCACCATCCCCAGATGGCAAGGTTGTTTGGAGTGCATCAACTGAAGAAAAGCGCTAAACAGCACCACCGATATTGTCAAATTGTGTATCAATGATTAACTACTGAATTAGAATGCAGCTTATCAAATACAAGAGCTTAGCAAATATTCAACAACTGCAGAATTTACAGGGATCAGGTTTCCTTAGGTTTTCCCTATCTTTATTTCTATTATTTATTTTAGCTAAAATATTTATACTTGATGTTTCCCACACCGCAATTGCAGGTGATGATGTTCTCCATAAAAACAGATACAAGTACTATCTATCTGTATTGTAGATAATACACCCCACAATGCAACATAAGAGATTGTCTACAAAAACAAGAACAATTCTCTTACAGAAACCTCAGAAGAAATTACTGGAAACATCTCAATTACATGACTGTAACGTAGTCTAAAAAAAATAGGAACTGCTTTCGGACATCTAAATGAACCACACAGAAGAAAAACCGGTCTTCTTCCTCAAATTCTGGGTATTGCACTTGTTCTCACATCCATAACTGGTCAACTGCTATCCTCCATCTGGTATTGTCCAGGTATGTTGAATTATATCTCCAGCCAGCATGACCACGCCAACTGGGAATTATGGAACTGTGATCTGACATATCCAGAGAGAACCAAACTAGATACAGGTATGCTAAGTAGGAATATTATTGTTAGAAATGCATTCAAGGCTAGAGTTCAGTTGCTACTCAAAGGAGGTGGAGGATACACTTCTGCTGGAAGATGACTTTGCATATTCTTCACACATGTTGCAAAATAAGGTCTGCTTAGACACAGAGGTTTCCTCAGACTCAGGAGCCACCTCGTGTACGAAATCATTGCCTCTTTAAAAAAGGGTGGCAATTTCACTCAGTTCCTTTCTTTAAATAAGAACTTCCCCAAACTGACATATGTCTGAGTCAGGAAGAACTTGAGAGTTAACCAACAAACACAAAAGTGGGAAAAAACAGAACTGACAGATTTATCCAACAGATTGGTAAGTGGTTAGCGCTTGAAAGTCTGTGTTTGGACTCTCCAGATGTTCACCCCTGATTATGGTGATGGAGAAGGTGGTCATGTTTTCCCCCCTAATGGCTCCTCTTTTGACATGATCAAAGGACTCAACATTGTCCTTCCTAGACTGGGAATAATTGTAGCAGGTGACTATATCCAGGGCAGATGGGCGAGAATTTCACTAGTAAGAATACAACAAAACTCACAAATGTGAAAAGAATGGAACAAACTGAAGATTTTACAACTGAAAAGAGATCGGAAAGAAGCAGAGTCTTTGACTGAGAGCCCCAGCGAGCTATGCTACCTGCAGTGGCCAACATCAGGTATAGTCATTTAGACCAGCATTAAGTAAGGATAACTATACTCCTATAGTTATGAGGTTCTAAATGAGGTTCAATCCAACCAATTCACACTACTCCTAAAAAACAAGCCAGGGAAATCCTGCAGAGTATGGTTTCCGGAATTCCTTCCAAGCCCTTAAGAGTCCTGGGTCATGTGACCAGTAAGGAAGAGGGGGCTTAGTATGGAGCAGTCAGCAACATCTGTAGCCACTGTCCAATAGCCTCTTCCATAGGTTCTCCTGGGAGAATTTGTTCTCTCTCTCTGCTGCCCCTAGCCAGATCTGAACCATTTTTTACATCTGTATGATGTCTTTTGTCAGTTTCTCCTGCCATACCAAATTTGGTCCTGATCTGTTCTGGTTTTGAAGAGTTACACTGCTGACGTACAGAAGACAGAGTATGAAGCTCCTCTTCCTAATTGATTTCCAACACTTCTTTGGCCTGGAAGGAGTAAAACGCTCCCACAGTGTATTATCAGTGGGCCTGTCAAGGCTGTTGGTGTCACAGCAGTTGACAAGAAAACTAGCTTTTGGTGCTGACTTTCCAGAACTGATGGGGTAGAGTAAGAGACACTGAAACAAAGAAGAAAAACCTGCTATCAGTCTGTAGAAAGCGGATTATTCTTTCGGAGTAAAGGAGGTGGCATGAAAAAGATCTTATTAGTCATTAAGTACCAAACTATGTTTGATGTTTCCTTTCTGGTATTAAAGTTTGCAGTACATTAGTACCCACAAAGTCTCTCTGAACCAAACCGAAGCAAAACATTAAATATCAAATGTACATCATGGCCTTTGCTGTACAGGTTTTAAATTTTAAGAAGACTGTAGGAATCGTGTTTAAAGCTACCTTGCTGTCAACCTGGCCTCTACAAGCCTGGGTCAGCTGCCGGTTGGGTTCAGAAACCTGGCTGGTTCTGGAGGATGGCCAATGCAGGCTTACGGATGGAAACACTCAACTGCCAAGCAAGAGGCCTCAGATCCTCCAAAAGGCAGTGAAGCAGAATCAACCCTAATCCGAACCCTATTTATCGATCAGCCCTAATATAAGGCATTACAAATTATTTTAATACCCCCCGGCGCTGGTATGAATTGACGGCCCCCCTGCAAAATGCATTTGAGTCTTTCTTCCTATGCTTGGCCCGTGCAATTCGCAGTTGTGACCGCAAAGAAAAGCTTGCTATAAGCTGGCATTCATTATTCAGAAACAGTCCAGGATAAACATAGCTCTGGACAAACCTTTCCAAGTTTTTTTTTTTTTTACTGAAAAGCTGTCCTTCGACCCCTCGGCTGGCTCCGTTGCTCAGTATCTTTCCACTCCTTTTTCTTTCTTTCTTTTTTTTCTTTTTTACTGATCCGCCGGTTCCATATTAGCACTCCCTCTCCTGCCGCAGGAGCAACATTACATAACATTCTTGGCCGGGAGATCTGACTTGGCCGGCTCAAAGATCCCACACACTCAATTCGCTGGAACTGCTTCAAAGCCTGGGCAAGTCACCAAGTTTATACTAGGGACCGGCAACTCGTGCCTTCTAGAACTACAACATCCACAATCCACTGAGCGCACAGCCTGGGCTACGGAAAGGCGAACCCATTCAAACTGCACCAAGTGACTTACTGTAATGCAGTGTTTCTCAACCTTGGCAACTTTAAGATGTGTGGACTTCAACTCCCAGAATTCTCCAGCCAGCAAGCTGGCTGGGGAATTCTGGGAGCTGAAGTCCACACATCTTAAAGTTGCCAAGGTTGAGAAACGCTCCTGTAATGGGGAGTATTTCCACCGGCAGGTGCACAAGCAAGTTTACAAGCATTCACCAACGTGTGTAACACTTTTGCCCAAGCTGGAAGAGAAGCTATTATTCCTACAGAGCTTGCCCCTTCCAAACCAGCTTTTGCCTCCTAAAATACTCGTTTTCCATTCTGTGCCTTGAAATGCCTTTCCCAAAGACAGACGCTCCCCAAACCTGCTTTAGCCCAACTTCCAGAATTCCAAGGGAGGGCGCCAGGTTGGGGAAGGGCAGGTTCCAGCCATCCCGGCCAAGCGTTCTCCCGATTCATACAGACGTCGCCAAGTCCACCAGCGCGTCCTCAGCGTGCCCGTTGCGCCGAAGAAGCGCGGTCGGCCCGGGACAGCCTGCTAGCGCTGCCTTACCTGAAGAGGCGGCACGATCCGGGTTTCCAGAAAGCTCCGCGGGTGCTCCTCGAGATAGGACCGAAGCCACCGGCGCTCGCCCTCCAGACGCAACGCGGTTTCGCGCCGCCGCCGCCGCCGCCGCTTAAATATATTTAGAGGCGGGCAATCCGCGGAGCAAAAGGGGCGGGGCTCGGCGGCTGTCCCAGATGCGTGAGTCAGCAGTTTCCCCGCCGGCTCGCTGGCCCGTTTTATGAATGGAGGGGGAGCCGCGCCGGCCGCCGGCTGGCCGCGGAGCGAGCGCGGTGGCTGGCGGGCAGCGCTCGGGCAGGGAGCCGCTCGGGGATGCGGGCGCCGCGCTCCGGGCGGGGAAAGGAGCCCGCTGGGCTTTCGCGCCTGGGGCGGGGGTCCGCTGCCGCGTTATTTCCCGCCCCGGGGTGCGGGGGGCAGCCTGAGAGCGACGCGCCTGGCCGGAAGAGTGGCTTCGGTCTGGGGTCGCGGGCGGCAGGCTGGCGGTCCGGAGGGGCTCGCGGCGGGGGGGATGAGCGGGGGGGGAGGTATCCGATCGCTCCATTTCTGGAAACTCCAAGGTCACGATCGGGCCACGCGGAAGGGATTGGCCATTGTCCCCTCTCTTCCTCCCCTTCCCCTCCTTTTCCCCTTCCCCTCCTCCTGCTCTTCTCCTTCCCCTCTTCTTCCCATTCTTCTTCTTCTTCCCATTCCCCTTCCCTTCCCTTCCTCTTCTGCGTCTCCTTCCCCTCCTTTTCCCCTCGCCCTCCTGCTCTTCACCTTCCCCTCTTCTTCACCTTCCCCTCTCCTCCTCTTCCCCTTCATCTCCTTCCCCTCCTCTTCCCCTTCCCCTCCTCCTGCTCTTCTCCTTCCCCTCTTCTTCCCATTCTTCTTCCCCTTCCCCTCTCCTCCTCTTCCCCTTCATCTCCTTCCCCACCTTTTCCCCTTGCCCACCACCTGCTCTTCTCCTTCCCCTCCTTCCCATTCTTCTTCGTCTTCCCCTTCCCCTCTCCTCCTCTTCCCCTTCATCTCCTTTCCCTCCTTTTCCCCTTCCCCTCCTCCTCCTCTCCTTCCCCTCTCCTTCCCATTCTTCTTCTTCCCTTTCCCCTCTCCTCCTCTTCCCCTTCCCCTCCTCCTCTTCTCCTTCCCCTCTTCTTCCCTTTCTTCTTCTCCTTCTCCTTCTCCTTCCCTATCTCTCCCCCTTCCTCTTTCTCCTCCTCTTCCCCATCCCCTACAGCCCTAGCACTTTTTGGGGGGTCTCCCAGCCACATACTTCGCAGGCCCAACCCTACTGAGCAGTTCAGAGATCTGCCCAGTGCCGCCAGCAGGCTGTGCCTAAGAAAAGTTCTCGATTGTACCTTTGAGTGACTGCATGGAGGATTCTGTACCATTTTGGTAACCATGCCATTTTTATTTAACACCGCTGTTATGCTACCCTCTCACAACACTTAATGGGGGGGGCACAACTTTTTCATGGCAACCAGGGGTATCTTTGCAGGGGGGGGTCAAAAGAGTGAGGAAGGTTGCCACAACCACGCAATCAAAGCCTTGTCCCCTTTTCACCTGTGTAAAAATCATTGAGGTTGTGGCCTCCATCTTGACTTTTTTTGACCTCCCCATGGATACCCCTGTTGGCCACAGCAGAGAAGTGGTCTGCCGTTGCCTTCTCCTGGAATACATGGATCCAGCTCGACTGAAGGATGTCTTTACCTTTTCCATCCCCCCTCATTTCTGAATAAATGGGCTCTCGAATTCGGCAGCAACGGAGAGAAAAACTGTGGGGTGTCTCCTTGGTGGAAATGCCAGGAAAATGCATAACTGAGCCAGGGAGTAAAACTTTAAGATCATCTACCTGAGGCTCTAAGCCAGTGTCTGACAGAGCTCTAAGCATGCAATCGTAATCCTGTCTGTCCATGAGTTTCCTGAAGTGATGTTAAAAACATCTGTAAAGTTGTCTTTGGTTGCACTTCCATGGACATGTCATAATCAGGAGAAGTCAACAAAGACCCCGTTCTTTCTGGTGGTGTGGCTGAGGCAAGGGAACAATGACGATTCCATCATCTCTGCTGGTTTTGGCTTCCCTTAATTGTCACCTTTAACCATGACTGTATTTGAGCCTGGACTTGCTTTCTTCCTCCTCCTTCCACAGGCACTCTCTTCTGCTGTGTCTTATCTGTTTATAAGGCTGAGAGTGAGGATGGATATGTTACTGGCTTTTGCAAGCTAAGTCTGGGATTCTCTTGGGGAGAATGAAAAAAGAAAAACAGCAAAACAGCAAGCTTTAAATAAATAGTAATGTACTGAGATACTTTGGCAAGTTAATGTTAAAGTATACTCTACTAGGAACAGAGATTCCAGGAGATCATTTGAGTTCTGAGTTAAGGAGAGTTTGAAAAGTTATACAACAACACTTTGAAGTGGGCCTCAGAAGCAAATAACAGCTGTTGCAGATTATTGTTATGTTATGGTTATATAGTTTTGAAAATCACAGCAGCAAATAAATGGGGAGACTTGGGGGGGGGTCAGTTGGAGACAGTCTCCCCAGTGCAAGCAAATGGAAGAAGTACAGTTCTTTGTCTTCCTTTCCACATCTCCGTCTTCCTTTCCACACCTCGGTCTTCTCTCTCCATCTATCTGTCTTCCATACCCCCCCCCCCAATTTCTCTTTATAAAATAAAGTGTACACAGGTAGTCCCCAGTTTAAGAACAAGTTCCATTCCCAAGGTCTTTCCTTAAGTCGAATTTGTAGGTAATCCAGAACAGAATTGTTGTATAATACTATATAACGAGTATGGTGTAATGAACTTGAACCATTGTGTATTTAACTTGAATCATTGTATATTTAACTTGAACTTTGCTACAGTAGGCTCCATTCTTAACAATGGGTCCTCCTTAAACCGGGCGTTCTTAACCCAGGGGCTCCCTGTACAGAGTGGATCACTCTTAATATTTTGTCTAGTGCCTACCTGTCATTGATAGTGCCTACAGCCTTCCTGCGTTGATTTCATGGACGTGCCAGTTTTTTTTTTTTTTTTTGTCTGCGCTCAGTCATGGCTGACCCTGCAGTGACTGCTTTTGGACAAGTCCTTTGCAGTTTTCAAGGCAACTGTTTTCGGAAGTGGTTTGCCAGAGCCTCCTTCCTAGGGCAGAGCCCAGCTGGCGAGCGCAGGAGGCGGGGTTTCCGTTGCTTAGCGCCCTTTTCGGGCGCACGCGGTTTTTCGCGCTTACCGGCAACTACTCCCCACTCCTTTTTTTGCAAGGCACCGCGCCAGCATTTTTCCTCCCACCGGAGTGAGAGTCCCCATTTATCTACTCACGTAAGTTTTCGAACTGTTGGGTTGACAGGAACTGGGGGGAGGAAACAGGAGCTCACCCTGTTTAACGCGAAGGCTGGACGTGCCAGTGGATGTCTTTTATTCAAAAGCAGGATGGCCCCAAGATGAGATGCAGTAAAATGACTGGTTGAAATTCCCATTAGTTTTAGCCCCTTTTATATAGCATCGTTGGAGGGACTCCTCTCCATTCAGGACATTGTGCAAATTCTTTCTGTGGCTTTCCCAGAGAAGTTGAGATGTAAGATCAGAGCTAGCCACTTCACGATTCAGGCCCTTCACCTGTTTCCACACTGTTTGCACAATGCTGGGATTTCAATTGTGCCCCAAGGTGTTTGCAACATACTTCGCGAACAGGAAGTTAGTTCCCCACCCGCCCAGTTCTTAGAAGTATCCGCTGCCCCTACCCTGGAATGGAAAGATGCATTTCCAGTGTTAAAATAAAAATATCCTTGACATCTGTGATTTAATGAAAGGGAAATGAATTTCTGAGATTTGTTTTCTTCAGGCTAGGAGTGTGGATATCGTCTGCCAGAATGCCAACGGCTTCTCTGTTTCTCCAGACAAATTCAGGGATAACAAGGCTTTCACGTTTTACTATTATGGATGAGGGATGATCATAAAAGAAGTCAAGGAATGAGGAAAATGATATCTTCTCTCAGTAATATTATCTTATGAATATCTTACTAGATATTGCTATCTAATGCTAGGATTTAAACAGTGACATTTATTTACAACCTGGATCTGAATTGCTAACACCCACACTGGATGGCTAAAATTCTTCAAAAATCTTTTTATAGATCTTTAATTTTTACTTTTCCAAAAAATTTATACATGCACAATTAACAAAACAATCTTTAAACTTTTTTTAAAAAATTTAAAAAATAGAAAGGAGACAACCCCAAACAAACTAAAAATCCAAACTAAGAAAGAAAAGAAAAGGATCTTCAAATTGTGCTTATTAAAAGGTGGACGATGCAGCTCGAAGTACATGCTGCTTCCTTCCAGCAGCAGCTGTTGCTGTGCCCCATGGGCCTGTCTGTCAGCTGTTATTAAAGCTGTATCAGTTTAGCATCCCTGTGGTTTTAAACTAAAGTTTTAAATTCTTGGAGTATTGATTTGGGTAGGGGTCAAATTCCTGCACTTCAGAATTTACCAGTGCTCCATTACTTGCCATAGAACTGTATTTTCTGGCCCTGTTGGTAATGAGTTGCTAACCATTGTGGGTAGGGGTGGAAAGCCTTTTTTTTAAATTCTGGAGAGCTGCTTTCAGGATAATCTATTGAAAGGGGGCTAAAGCACAAAGCCTTTGGAGCTAGGATCGAAAGTAGATGTGGGAAAACTTATTTTCCCATTGATGCCATTTATTTTCCTCCCTCCCTCCCTCTTTCTCACCTTCCTTCCTTCCTTCCTTCCTTCCTTCCTTCCTTCCTTCCTTCCTTCCTTCCTTCCTTCCTTCCTTCCTTCCTCTTTCTCTCTCTCTCTTTCCCTCCCCCTCCCTCCCTCCCTCCCTCCCTCCCACCACAACTGACAAGCGGAAAGCAAACTGTGTTTGAGTTTCACATGGTGTGCAAACCATTCTAGAGAGATGATAGAAATCAGTCTGCCATCACCATTTTGTTGTTGTTGTTAATGCTCATAGTTGACAAGGAAACACTCTTTTCAAAACAAGGCTGATGACACGAGTTTAAATAGGTGATCCTCAACCTTTTAGGGCTGGTGAGCCCATTTGAAATATTGAGAACATACCCAAGGTGCTTTCACAAAACAGATGTCATAGAAGACAGGTAGATTAAACATCTTATGTTTAAGCCATAAATGACCTCTTTGAAAAGCTAAGCTCATAAACAGCAGGCATTCATTCCAGGAATTAAAGCAAAGAGCGATATCAATGTGGTATCTAACAATGCAGAGACAGATGTCTTCAGCTCCTGGCTGGGCAGGAGGGTGGGAACAACAACAGACCTTGGTTTCGGAGCCTGATAAGTATCCAGGCCAAAAAGGAGAAGAACTGCAGCTCCATGACAAGCTATCTTTTGCACTGCAAAGTACCCAGTATAACGGCACTGGTATTTTACTGAATGCAGCTGTTGATTTTTACCAAAAGAACTTGCAGCAACTTCTTTGGTGAGGCCAATAAATGGACTTTGATTGCATATTTGATTATTCCCTTCTACTGCTCAGGATGGAACTCTGATTTATTGATTGCAATGATAGGAGGTCGTCTCCCTACCTTCTATTTATCCTCTCTCCAAAGCTTAACAAATAGAGAGTGAAGGAAAAAGTAATTCCATGCCATTCTGAGTGGGCTGTTCCAGCTGGGATGTGTGGTGGAGTAGCTCCACCACAGGGCTCAGCCCTTTCCCCCAAGGTGTTCAACAACTATGTGAAACCACTGAGGGATGTCATCTGTTGGTTTGGGGTAAGATATCATCAAATATACATCAAATGAATAAACAAACTTGACAATGATACAGAAGTGTATATTGCCACCCCAACCTGGGCCAGGGGTGCTATGGAGGTTTTAAGCCATGAGCTGAGGAACTGGATGGGTTGGAAAAAGCTCAGATTAATTCCCAACAAGACAGTTATATTTTGTAGGTGATCAGTCTGGCTTGATACCAATCTGTAGTTCAGCTCTGGAGAGGTCACACTTCTGCTAAAGGAACAGTTGATAAGTTGAGGATCCTCTTGGTCTTGGGGCTCCTGTTCAAGCTGTAGTGGCAGCTGGGGTCCAGAGGGCCTGCCTGGACTGGGAAAAGCTTACATCTGGACTCACACCATCATCAACTCTCCTACTGGCTGCCACGGTATGCTTTCTGTGGAGCTGCCCTTCAAAAAGAACCTGGAATAGGAATTTGTCCAAAATGCAGTGCCCCAGCTAGCAACAGAGAACAGTAGGTTCAGTAGCACTACACTTGTTCTTCAATCACTGCGTTGGCAACCAGTGGGCTTCCAGGTCCAGTTCAAGGTGCTGGTTACCACCTATAAAGCCCTGCTTCACTTGGCACCCTGCTAACTTGCAGGATCATCTTTCCTGCTTTGGTTTAGCCTGGACTATGTATGGATCCCTAATTTCTAATGATCATATTGTAGCTTACCATGTTGCATGAATCCAGCCTTGATTATCTACAAACTAGGATAGGTGACTTAGCATGTGCATCATTCTAATCAGTTGGGGCTTATTCAACAAAGAGATGATTGACGGATAGTTGAGTATGTGCCATCAACTTGGTGTCAACACTTAGCAACCACATAGATAGATATTCTCCATGACAATCTATCCGTAACCCGGCATTTTGGTGGCACTCACTACCATTGTAACCAGTCCATCCCTCTTGCTGCTGGTCATCTTTTTCCTTCCACTTTTCCCATCATCAGGGCCTTCTCCAGAGAGATGGATCTTGGCTTAATGTATCTAATGTAGGATAATTTCAGCCTGGTCATTTGTACCCCCAGTGAGAACTCTGAGTTGATTTGTTCCATGATCCATTTGTTTGCTTTTTCTATTTGTTTGCTAACCACAAGGAATGTTGTAACATACTTAAATAGGCTTGGGATACTGGAATTAAAAATATACAGTATATATATTGATTGATTGGGATGAATAAAAAATATATATCTTTGGGGTATCGCAGTTTGCCCAAACGGAGCCAATGTAGCACTCAGCTTTTCTAGCCATTCAACACAAAATGCTCCAGAGTAAGGGGGTGCTGTGTCCCTTTGAATTATCTCTTTGAGAAACTCTTGTTTGTTCATTGCATACTATCTAACATGTTCTTGGCACATGAGCTGAGCATGCTCCAGCAAGGTCATCTTTCTAGGACAACTAGTGGAATCTAATGCCTTCCAAATCAGTTGGATTATTGCTTCTGGGATTGTAAGAGTTGTAGTCTAGCCCTTCTGGAGGGCATCAAACTAGGCAAGGCTCTTCTGAGGCAACTGGATTATTATGAACTCCAGGCATCACACTTCAGTCCTACGTCTGTCTTGTTGTGTTCGATAGGGCTTACTCCCAGGTTAGTGTTTGTAATGCATGTGCATTGGACAAGTGCTTTGGACAGTGTTCATATGTCACACTAAACCATGAAATGGTACATGTGAAAGGGACTTAGGTCTCCTTGATCAAACATAAGCCAGCCGAGTGATGCAGTTGCTAAAATGGCAAATGCAATTTTGGGGTGTATTAACAGAAGCATAGAGTTCAGATCTTAGGAAGTCATAGTCCCCCTCTACTCTGCCCTGGTCAGACCCTGTTGGGAGGCCGGTTCTGGACACAGGACATCAAGAAGGACATTGACAACTGGATCAGGTTCAGAGGAGAGCTACCAAAATGGTGAAGAGTTAGAAATCAAGCTCTGCAAGGAACAATTAAAGGATCAGGGAATGTTTAGCCTAGAAAAGATGACAGAGGGGAGATATGACAGCGGCCTACAAATATCTGAAGGGCTGTCATAAAGAATAAGGAGTGGACTTATTCTGTAATGTCACAGAGGTCTGGACTAAAATCAGTGGATTAAAATGACGAAGAAAGCTTAAGCTGGACATCAGGAGGAATTTTCTTACTCTATGAACCATCAGCCAATTGAACAGGCTGCTGCGTGAAGTGGTGACTTCTTCACTTGAGATCTTCAGGCAGAGGCTGGATGGTCATCTGAGAGAGATGCTCTAGTGGATCCTGCAGTGAGCAAGGGTTGGACTTCCAACGCTATGATTCTGTGATTTCTTTGTGTGGTCCTATTGCAAACCTAGTCACTGTGGTTTGTAAATAACGGTTTCTGCCTTAGCATCCTATGTGAAAGGTGGCTATATGCACACATGCTTATAGATGAAGGAAATGATGGGCTAAGAAGAAACTGCAGCCCAATCTTATCCCTTCCTTCAATAACATCTAAATAATTTGAAACTGTTCCTAAATTAGAACAACTCTTCTATCCAACTTTCTTTCCACTATTCTCAGGTGGCAAAATAGAGCTCTCTGGAGAAGACTCTGATGCTGGGAAAGGTGGAAGGGAAGAGAAGGAGAGGATGAAGAGCAGCAAGGTGGATAGATAAAGTTACAGCAGCAATGGGTACACAGTTGGAAGACCTGAAAGGCCAGGTTAGGGATAGATCATCATGGAGAAAATCTATCTATGTGATCGCTAGGAGACAAAAACAACTTGATGGCATATAATCAATAAATCAACCAACCAGTCAAAATCAGATCAGGTTGTTCCGGCAAGTTTCCAAAAGCTAGACTTTCGTTTACTTTCCTTCCCTTCTGGCAGTGGGTAAAGGGTCACCCAGATGCCTGCAGGTCTTCTGCTCAACTTGGCATCCTGTTATTTGTTGATATTTGGACTTTGTTGCTTGTGTAATTTCTGGAAGTCACCCAGGATGGCCTCTCCTATCAGTCTAATCTCCACTACTGTTCTGTCCAAACCTAAGTTTAAACATTGACTTGGGTATATTTACAGATACTGGGGAAAAAAATCATCTAGAATCCCAAGCAAAGCTCAGTCCTTCCAGGTATTTCTGCTGCTCCTGGAGCAACGTGATTTGGACCTGATGATCTGGAAAGCTGCAGGGGCAGCCCCTGTGGTGAGGATAACCTTTCATTTGCTTTGGCGGTGACATTATATGGAGAAAGCAGGCTCAGCCTTTGTTGCACGCTTGAGACTGGCAATATCCAGACTCTCTGTATTCTCAGACAGGGCTGCCTTTAAGGCATTGATTGAACCCTTTATTGACAAGGAAAGCAGAATCAGCCAGCCTTCCATGCTATCAGCTAAGCAGCTTTGGGATGTGCCGTGTCGGACCAACTCCGTACAGAGAGAGGTGGTGATTGCAGGCAGTAGCAGGCATTAGATGAAAACAGTATGCTTGCCTTAGACCCTTTATTGATCTATATTAACTGTACTCATTAAATATGTATCTCACCTTCCTTCCAAAAGCTCAAGTGATCATACAGTGTGTTTCTTCCTCTCATTTTATCCCCACAACCACCACCTTGGGTGGTAGATACAATTGAGAGATAGTGACTGGCCCCGACTGGTGTCCATTTATGGATTATATTACAGGTAGTCCTCGACTTACAACCACAGTTGGGACCAGAACTTCCATTGCTAAGCGGTCGTTAAGTGAGTCAAGCCCGATTTTACGACCTTTTTTTGCTGCAGTTGTCAAGAGAAGAATGCAGTTATTAAGTGAATCTGGCTTCCCCTGTTGACTTTGCTTGTTGGAAGCCCCCTGGGAAGGTTGCAAATGGTGATCACATGACTCCAGGATGCTGCAACCATCATAAATACATGCCAGTTGCGAAGCGCCCGAATTTTGACCACATAACTGTGGGGCAACTGTGACAGTTGTAAGTGTGAGGACTGGTCATAAATCACTTTTTTCAGTGCAGTCGTAACTTTGAATGGTTGTTAAATGAATGGTCATTAATCAAGGACTACCTATATACAAGTAGAGAAAAATAGCTTGATGATAAAGTGTTCTATAGATTAAATAAGAGGAGATACAGAAAATTTAAAATCCCTGTAAACAGGGATTACAACAGTATAACAGAATAAGAAATGGTGAATGGATCTGTGAGGAAAGTGAAGGGCAGAACTGGACTATATATATATATATAGGTAAGGTGTTATGGTAAGACTGGGCTACAAGAAGTCCAGAGGACCATCAGGTGCAAGAAAGAGAGCTTCTGTATCTTTTCACTGCCATCCACTGGTTATATGGACTTTGCAGCCAGATATGATAGCCATACTCCAAAGTCTTAGTCCAATATCTTAACCAGTATGTGACACACAAAGCCATCTAGGAATGCTTGTAATTTTGGGAGAATTTCTGAAAATCACAGTAAGTGGAGAATTGATGAAAATGATAGGATTGCAACATCTCAAGAAGCCTCCAGGGCCATATCTATCACCTAGTTGCCTTCCCATTCAGTTAATTCCCAACAGAGACCTAAATCCCCATCTGAACTTCTAACTAGTATTAGAATACACCCAAGGAATGCCACATGTCCTGCATTTAGAAAGTGCACCCTCCCACCAGTCTTTCTGTTCTTCATTTTTATTTGCCACCCTGGTTTCTAGGCCTACAAACGCTTTGTTCCCCACCCTCAAAGCCAGTATCCGCTGGCATGTTCTCTGTTCATTGGGTGTCTTGTAAGTCCTGCTTTGCAATGGGAGAACGCCTACAGGCATCTGGGCCAGCAGCTCCTTTCTCCGCCTTCCAGATCCGGCTCAACACATCTGCCATCTCACTCTGTCTCCACCTGTCTGGAGCAGGTCCTCGGTTGCTTCAGCAGGAAGTAGCGGTGAAAGAGCCTTGGCTGATTTTAGAAGCTAAGCAGGGTTGGCATTGGGAAGGAGGACCATCTGGGATTTTTAGAGCTGTAGGCTAGGTTGAGAAATTTTTAAAAAAGCATTCTGAAAGAAGGCAATGCAAGCTGTTTTTGTATCATGTTAACAAAACTGCACAATGTCACCAGGAGTCAAGCTTGACTCAAAGGAGATTTTACTTTTTATCTGGCAGGTAATTACTCCTGGAAGCCCTGACTTAGATTCTGGCTTTTTGCACTCTTGCATCCCATCTCCTATGTCCATGTCTGGTTACTGATGCATCTCCCAGTCAGAGCGTCTTTTCCCTGCAGACCAAGGTAAGTAAATTCCTTCTTTTCCCCCTCCATCTTTCTTCTTCCCTCTTTCTTTTTCTCCCCAATTTCTTCCCTTCGCATCAGAGATAACTTTTTGAGCTATCACTCACCCACTCACTTTACCTCTTGAAAACCTTCACTTCTTTTCTGTTTTCCCCTGCCAATAGTTTTCAGGGATGGCCTCTTACTTAAACTGAAAAAATTGGCCCAAACTCCTGAGCTGCTTCTCCTGGAGTGGAGGTGCTGCAGCCTGTCTTCAACAAGGTAGATCTGTAGGTTGTCCTAGCACAGGAGTGCACCTTCCCAGGCCCAAATCGCCTCTAAGTGTTGTCCATGAATCATAACTTTTAACACGGTCAAAGGAGGACATGATTGAGTACTCGGGGCATGACCATACAGGTGTGTCTGCCAGGGCGGAGTCATGAAAGTCAAGATGGGGCCACACCCATGTGGTTGAAGCCCCACCCTTTTTTACTTGCAATGATGAAAAAAAGGGGACGGGGCTTTGCTCAGGCCACCGTGGCTGCCATCTTGACTTTTTTTGAACCCTTCTGCCCATATGCCCCAATAACCATATTAATACTATTTCACTGAAGCCATTTTAATTAGCATTAAAATGAAATGAAATGTAGCTTTTGTCCCACCAATAATCATACTGGTCTGATCTGCTCCTACCAATTTTGGAAATGGATCTTCTGAATTCTCCCGCCCACCGCAAGGCGAAGAATGGCCCTTAGCTGCAAACAGTTGCGCATTCATGCCCCAGCCAAGGGGGACATATCTGTCCTCCTATCATTATATTCAGAAGATTTATTCCCAGAAGAAAAAGCTATCAAGAGAGACATGTTGTCTGGCCCATGCTTGGCAACCCTTATAATCAACAAGATCTCTGGCGCTATACACTGATTTCCCCACTGGGTTTAATTTGAGTTTTCCATGGTTTCCAGTGTTCACCCTTCTCTGTACAATGCCTCCAGCTGTCTCCATTCAGAGCACACACAAAAGTTCCTGCCACTCCTGTTGTACTGAAAAGAGGCAACACCCCTTATTATTTCAGATAATTGGCAAAGCGCTTGAACCCCCCCCCCCGCAACTCTTCTTTTGAGGAGAGGGACAGGAAGGAAGGAAGAAGGAAGGAAGAAGAGAGACTACCTTGATATTGCCTGGAATACAGTACGCTTTACGGGCTTAGGATGCTATTCTCAAGGGGAGAAGTCCCAACCTGGTGCAGCCATCAACTTCTCACTGCTGTCAGGAGCTGGCTCGTCCTGTTGGCTTAGCCACCTGAGTATGGAAGATTTAGTGAGAGTTTAATTCTCAGGCTGGCTAGCAAGAAGCATTTAGCACACATCCCCAACACAGGTGTAGAGAGCAAGGAAGATGACCTTGGCGGAAATATGCAAGAACCATTTTCTAGGCAAAAGGGGCTGGAACATTGTTTAAGACCAGAGAAACAAGATAACATTTGGAAGCGGCTCGGCAGATGCCTCCCCAAGGGAGGGAGGGAGGAAGGTCCAGCACAATCCAACTTGCAAGATGATGATGATGATGATGATGATGATGATGATGGCCAATTCCAATAAAAGGAATTTTAGCCTTCCTGTGGAGTTGATTTCCTGGTCTGGTCTACCTCATGGGGCTGACAGTTGGTGACAGAAATCAATATCCAAGCCATGAATGCCTTGAGAAGGTACTTGCTTGCAGACAGAAAGTCCCAAGTTCAAATGCTGACATCCCCAGGAAAGGCTGGAGAAATGGCTGCCTAACCTTGAAAGCTGTTACTTTTCAGGGACCCAGATGCAAACATTGCAGCACACTATGGTTTCTTAAAACCATAATTTACTGAATTCTCATATGTCAAGCAATAAACCATAGTTTACCACTACAATGGCAGGCTTCACATACAGGTAGTCCTCGTTTAGCAACTGCCTCATTTAATGACCATTCACAGTTATGTGATGACAAAGTAACTTTGCGACCAATCCTTACCTTCATGACTTTTGCAGGTCTGTCAAACAGTGTTTCTCAATCTCAGCAACTTTAAGATGTATGGCTGGCTGGAGAATTCTGGGAGTTGAAATCCATACATCTTAAAGTTGCTGAGATTGAGAAACACGGCTGTAAAGCAAAGGAAAGCTGAAGGAAGATTATAAGCTCAGTTGTGGTTTCACTTGGTGCCCGTTTTGCTTAATGACCGAGTTGCTGGTCCCAATTATGGTCACTAAATGAGGACTACCTGTAATATCTAACAAATCAAACCAAACAATCCCAAACCTTCAGCAGCATCCACAGTCCCTCCCTGCTTCTGTCTCAATTGCAAAAGCAACATTGTGCCATTACACTTCAAGGACCTCCCATTTGGGATATGAGATGTTGCAACAGATGTAGAAAAGGGGTGGAACTTGACTCACGATGCTGCAACACTGCTGGGGCCAGTCTGACCCCTCTTGTCCACACACCCCTGTCCCCAGATGCAGCTGCTGCAGCAAATTCTAGACCCAGCAAACCCTGGATTATGACAGCCCAACCAGTGTGGATGTTAGGGTGGAGCCCAGTAAGGGGATACCTTGATGTGTGGGAGAATGTTGCCCCGGGACCACCAGGAGTTTTTATTGTGGTTACTTGTTTTTTTACTGTTTTTATTGTCTTGTGGGCCACCCAGGGTTAGGGTCCATAATATGGGCAGCTGTACAAGTCTTATAAGCAAACAAATAAACTGAGGCAGCTGAGCAGCGTGGCAGGCTGGTGCGAAAAGAAGCCTTTGCAATCTTGGGTTGCATCAACAGAGGTACGGTGTCAAGATCATGAGTTGTGATGGTTCTGCTCTCTGCTGCACTGGCCCACTTGCGGTCACCACAATACAAGAGGGATGCTGAGGAACTGGACAGAGAGCAGAGAAGAGCAACAAAGATGGTGAGGGGCTTGGAGGCTCAGTCCTATGAAGAATGGTTAAAGGAACTGGGTATGTTTAGCCTAAGGAAAAGAAGCCTAAGGGGAGACATGATAGCAATCTTCTAATATATTAAGAGATGCCACAGGGAAGAAGGGGTGGATCTGTTCTGTGTGATGCCCAAGGGTAGGACAAGAATCCATGGGTGGAAACTATCCAAAAACAGATCCAAACTTGAAATTAGGAGGAATTTCCTGACCGTGAGGGCTCTTAAGCAGCGGAACAGCCTGCCTCCTGGAGTTACGGGTGCTCCATCACTGGAGTATTCAAACATAGATTGGATAGCCATTTGTCTGAGGTGGTCTGAGGATTCCTGCCCTGGACAGAGGGTTGGACTAGAAGACCTCAGAAGTCCCTTCCAGCCCTATGATTCTATGATGATTCAGTTCCGGAGTTAATTTTTGATTTTTTTTTTAAATTTAAACTGGGGATGAAGAGAAGTGGGGACCTGTAACTAAGTGTTGCAGCACAGAATGCAGCTGGTTCCATTCTCCCTCCTGCTTAGCTTTCTGCTTTCCCACTGCCAATAGTCCTCACTGTTTCTTCATCCCAAGTTAGATCCTCACTAAACTGATCCAAGGTGACATGTGGAAGCGATTCCCTCTGAAACTATTTTCCCCAAAGGTTTTCTTTGGCATGTCTGCCTCCTCAAGGTCTGCCCCTTCGCAGGGCGGGTGAAGAACTCAGCTTATGCAGCAGAAATAGCCAAGAATTTCATTTGCTCAAGGCTGTCTCAGCAGCACAGCCCGCAAACCTTCAAGCGTGGAAGACTGCATCTTGAATTTTGAAGCAGCTTAGTCTTCTTTGAGTCTGAGCCTCAGTTTGCAGTTGGGTCCTGGCTGGTAGGAAATCTCAGGGTTTTTTTAGGGGAAGTAAAACTCTCACATCCACTCTGAAAGTCAAACACACGGGTCAAAGGTTTGGCATCAAATGCTGCTGGACAGAGTTTGCACGGCTTGTTTATAAATAGCACGGAGCCAAGGTAGTTCAGTCCCTCAGTCCCTGGAAACTGGGACTGCGGTGACAGCCTTGCACTTTGAAGGTTGGTTGTTTTTGCTTTTTTAATGAAGACATTTGGCAGGAAATCATCAGAAGCACGTGGTGGCCATTTGGGCCTTCCAGCACGTTGCAAAGAAAAGATACCAAACCTGAATTACTAACATGATTCAACGAAGTGACCCATGTACCACAATCCTCTTGTGCAACTGTTTGATAAAAGTTATAGATTAACTCTCAGGGTTGGGTCAGGAGTGTGAGTTCCACGAGCACTACTGAGACCCAAGGTGATTTCAGCCTGGCACAAAAGCAAAGTATGGTCTCTTCCCCGTTCTTTCCGATAGCAAACTTTTCCTCAAACCAGAATTTTCCAAGTATGTTGGATGGTATCTAGCATGACTGGGGACCATCTTGGTTGAGGAATGAGGACGTTTCAGGACAACGCATTTAAAGAGCATCCAACACGTGTAAAACCATTGCCAGTTCATGGAAGGTCAAGGATTAGTCCATGCATAAGGACATTTTTTTAAAAATTCCCACATTTTACTTACATTTTTAAAGCTTTAGCTTTAGACAAAGATTATAACAAAAACATTAATTAATAACATATTAATCATGATAGTAATGGGAAGAAGAGATCATTTGTTGTATAATGTATAACTAAGAAAATGACATCCGTGCTTCAAAAATAATAACAAATCAATAGCTCAGTCCCTTATTAATAAACCTGGAAAGGACTAATTAGCTTCCTTACCTCCTCTTTAATAGTCTCACTTGCTAATAAATGCATGGCAGTGTGCCAGAATTCGTACTTCCTCCTTTTTGTTAAAACAAGTTTACGAACCACTCAGCCTTGATCTAAAGCCTCGCCTTCACCCTACCTCCATTGCCTTTTCCAGAGCTGTTGACATAAAAATATTGCAGGCAGGCAGCCGGTGGAGGCCTGCAGATGGCAAATATCCTAACCCATTGGAGGATCAATCTGACCAATTTGATCTGATTGTGCCTTCAGGCCTGATGCTGTGACTCAGCAGAATGAACCAAGCCATCAGAGGATGCGCGTGACTCACTTTCTGTCTTTGCGCGTGACTCACTTTCCGTCTTTGCTTCCTCCAAACTGGAAGACAAGTAGGTACAGTAAGGGTGCAGATTTTTCTCATGCCCAAGGGCTATACTTGATCTTTGAATGGTATTCGGGCACACCCAAAAGTAGTAAGTGGAGCCAACAAAAAAAGATCGATTTCATTTTAGCTGTATTTAATAATGACGTGATTATTAGGGTTATGCAGATCTGTGGATTCAGCTTCCAAAAGGTGCTCCAGGGCATGGAGGGAACAGCATAAATGATATCCCGCTTTTTAAAGCAGCTGTATTTTTTTCCGGGATTTTGAAGCTCGGCTGCTCTGTGATATTGGAAAGAGATGCAGCTGCTTTGAAGAGTTGAGGCAGATGCCATGTTTGCAGTCCCGCCTGCTCTGGAGCACGTTCTTGGAATCAAATCTGAAATGATGTTTAGCCCAACCAATTCGTCTCCAACCATGCACTGAATAATTTTCCCATTAAAAATGTGGGGATAATAAAAATTAAAAATAATGCTCTCCTGTTAAAAAATCTGCTCCAGTTTCATAATTTGGGAGTTGCGGGGAGGATGGGGCTTTGGAGTGAGAATTTGAGATCATAATTGAGGAGAACAAGATTGAAACCCTCTACTCATGAAGATCTCCAGATGAACTGGAGCAAGGAGGCAGGAGGAATTTAGCAAACGTTTAGGAAAAAAGCATACTCTCTTATCTAGGGTTTTAACTGTTCTAATGATGCTGATTTTACATTTTGATTTCAGTTGCCTTGATTTTCTTGTTATGATTTAAACTGTGCATTTTTTAAATTGTCGAGGGCCACCTTGAGTGTCATACAAAGAGAAAGACAGGATATAATTTCAGGAATAAATGCATACAGTGAAATAGCCATGTCCTCAGCAAGCCATGTGTGCTCCCATGTTAAGGCCTAGTCGAGCTCAGGAAACAGCAGACAAGCTTTCTTAGAGGACAAGAGAAGTGAAAGCGACCCCCTCCCTCCTCATGAGGCACGTGGGCCGGATTCACACAACCCACTAACCCTTAAACCTGGCTTAACAAGCCTGCGTGCTCATAACATTCTGTGCCCAACAAATAAATCCTATTATGGACGGCCTAGTTGACACAGCATGTTAAGACAACAGCTAGGTTCCCACAACACATTGAATCAAAAATTACTAAGCCCCATTTCAGTTGTGCTTACCATGTTGTGGAAATTCAGTGAACCGAGGAGATACGGTGTTGTTACCACTAACTTAAGGTTTGGCATCAGGCGAAGAAGCATGCTGTTGAACTCACTTTTTGTTTTCTGCTAATTTTTTTCCTGGACGTGAAAAAAAGGCCATTTCTTCTTTCCCCACCTTGCTTGGCTTAAAACAAGCTCAGTGCTTCTACTGGAGTCATACTGGCTATGATCTTATCTGTCATCCTTATTCTCGATATGCATTACGGCTTTTGCAAGGTCACTTTATGGAATTCAAGCACAGACATGTTACAATCCTGTTGGCCACCATACATTGCAAACATACCAGAGCTATAAGTCTCTCCCTTCCTGGTACTCTCCTGAAGTTTTAGCCTTCAACTCCTAACTTTCTCATTCTGGGTTCAAACATCTGGAAGACATTGGGTCTGAAAAGGCTGACCAAAAGATTGTTTTCCTTCCCAAAATGGGCACAAATGCCCATTGGTCACTGTACCACCAGATGGTCATCAGATGGTCCAAAATCTTGCCAAAGCAAAGTAACCAAACTTTGGCAACAGTTTTTAAAACTGGTATGTAGTTTCTAAGGATGAAAATGGAAGCTGATTTCTTGCCAGAGTCCTCCTGCACCCAGGCACGTCCTTATTTTTGAAAAATAAATGGGAAAAATGTTGCATGGCAGAAAATTAGCCTGTAATGTGACACAATTTTGAGGGACAGGGGACCCTCTATGACTTGTGGATGTGGGTTCCTCACCTCTGTTTTTTCATTATTAATATTATTTGTGCCTTTGAGTCAGTTTTTGACTCCTGGCAACTGCCTGGTCTAGTCCCTGCAGTTTTCTTGGCAAGATTTTGGAAGCGGTTTGCCATTGCCTGCTTCCTAGGGCTGAGAGAGAATGACTGGCTCAAGGTCACCCGATTGACTTCATGCCTAACATAGGACTAACTCATAGTCTTCCGGTTTCTAGCCTGGTGCCTTAACCACTACACTAAACTGTCTCTCCACCTCTGGTCTATATTAGGGAAAATAGATATTCCCCATAATATAAGGCAACCTGTACACTATTTTCACAAATATATATGAATTTATATACATTCATGCGTTTTAAATTGTTGGCAAACTTTATTGCCAAACTTGGAGGACTAAAAAGTTTGAAGAAGTGTTACATTTATGGGTTAAAAAAAATGCAAATTGAGATAATCTTGCATTCAGATGCAAAATAATAAAATATTCCCATCATCCATACCAGTGGATAGACCATGGTGGATGTTCTTGATTTTCCATATGCTCATCCCAGTCCCCTCAATCTCTCTTCATTCTCTTACCCCCTTCTCCCAAAATCATGGTAGTGAAGTGGATTCTTGGGGGTCCCAGTGGAAATATTGTCCCTACCCGGACACACAGGAGAAATGGGAACAGCTTTCAAACCAGCCACGTGAGCCTTGCCAAAAAAGGAAAAAGAAAAAAAAAGCATGACTATGTTAACAGTTCCTCTGAAATGCTTGGCACAGCAGCCCTGTTGTCCAAAATGAATGTGCAACACTGTGTTGAGTCAGAACTGCAGCTGATATACCGTAATCATTGGGCTGCACTTGCCAGGTGCATCCATTCAGAATCGCATGTGAGAAGAAAAGCATATAAATAGTTTAAATAAACAAAGAGCACAGACCAAAATCTCAGCTCCTTGCAGTTCTTTGCCAGCCATCTCCAATATCCAGCTGTAGTGCCCCTCTCTCCCAGTCTCAAAACAGCCCCTTTCTGTCACTAAGCCTTTCATCCAACGTAATTCCTGCATTCCTTTTACGAAGAACACACACACCATTTATCAGCTAACAACAATATGTTGCAACTCCCAATTATCTAATGAGCACTTACCGCATTAGAGTATGCATGGAGTCCATGAGGATCCAGCTTGGCCCTGATGTTTCAAGGATGGAGGGAATGTGTTATGGAGGGGAAGCACTAGAAGATTGCCAAGTTCCTGATCTGTAATTTTCAAATCTGTCAACTCATCTAGAAGATTGCAAGGACATTGCAAGTTTCAGGTGTGGAGGAGTCAAGAGTGCTCAAACATGGGCAACTGAGCATTGCAGTAAGTTCTCAGGAGGGCAGCACCTGGTTGACTTTGTTTGGGACTGGAAGCTAAGTAGCATCAGCCCTGGTTAATACGTTGACAGGAGACCACCTATGGCTGTAGACTAGCCTGAGAAGTCCAACAAACCTTCTGGAAGGAGCCCATGGCAAATTACCTCCACACTGTTGTCAAAGAGAGAACAATAGAAGCGAATATGTGTAGCTCAGGGTTGAACCGTGGAGTCATTGGGGTTCTCTGAGCTTGGTTGTTTTCTTGCAAAGATTTTGTTACCCGGCTAGGTAACATCTTCAGTGCACTGAAGGAGCACTGAAGATGTTACCTAGCTGGGTAACAAAACATTTGCAAGAAAACAGCCAAGCTCAGAGAACCCCAAGGACTCCAAAGAGAGAACAGGAATGGGTCCAATGAAGTCAACAGAAAACAAGCTCTGTTTGAAGGAAACTATTTCTCTCTCTCTCTCTCTCTCTCTCTCTCTCTCTCTCTCTCTCTCTCTTTCTTTCTTTCTTTCGTGCCATGGATGCAAAATGACTCATACATTGTTTTCCTTCCCTGAAAATGAAGACTTTTCAGTTCTGCTTTAAATGATTCATTCCCCAGGAAGACAGGTGGAGAAAAATACCCTAAGAAGCCAGTACTTTGATAACAACTACACATGCTAAATAGGAGCCAGCCAGGCAGCCAACAAACTGACAATACTACACAGCAACGTTAAGTTAAATTCAGCCAAACAAGGAGAGCCAGGGTATCTTTGCCAATGCCTAAGACGGCTTCTTACTTAGTAAGAAGATTCACACACCCCCTCTGTCACAATATGATCCCAGTCATAGCCTGCTAAAAGAGACAAACCCATTATTTCCTAGCAGGCTGATGTGGTGTATATTTCTCCTCCCAGCTGGTTATGTGTCCAGGTTAATTAGCCATCATTTTCCTCATGTCGTTCTGCAGAGCGCTCTCTGCGCTGCTGATGTTCTGCCTTTGGATCACAAGGGGGAAAAAACAGGGAAACTCTGGAGCTGAATCTGAGCACAATTAAGGACGATCTGGCTGGTGCAGAGGATATCATAGACAGAATCATCAAGTTATAGAGAGGGAAGGGACCACAAAGTAATCTAAGCCTAACCCTTCTGCAGGGTCCAGGAAAACCAGTTAAACTATCCTTAAGATGTGGTTGTCCAGCCTCTTCTTAAAAACCTCCAGAGGTGAAGAACCCAAAACCTCTATACTGTTCCATTGTTGAACCAAGCTTAGAGTCAGAAAGTTTCTCTTTATATTGAAATGAAACTTAATTAGCTGCAACTTATACCTATTATTTCTGCTTCTAGTAGTGGCCTTGTTATTTCTGCCTATGTAGCGGGTAGCTGGCCAGGAGTGGCATGTTGGAGCTAGAATGGCCTTGACCCTTCCAACGCCACTCTTTGGCCCTGTCTCCTTCCTGCCTGATACCTGGTATAGCTTCTGGTTATGTCATACTTCCATTGCCACCACCTAACTTCCTGGAGGAAGGAAATATCTTGACCAGATGCTGCTTCTTAATAAGGACATGGGAGAGAAATGGGGCTGCCTCAGCCTGCCCATCTTAGTCATCCATAAACTGGGAATGATGATGATAATAAACAAACACTTGTTGGGCACACGTTATATCTGAAGACATACTTGGGTAATTCCTAGGTACCTGTCTGGATCTCAGATTTCCAACAAACACCAATCAAATGTGTGATTCTTTTTGTCTCTACTGTTATTTCTTGTTGAATAAAAACCAGGAGGAGGAGGAGGAGGAGAACCAATTCTATAGCATCACCACTTTTATACTTGAAAGAAATCTTTTCTATCTCATATCCATATTTATCTGGATTATTTTTAATTGGCATGAAAATGGGCAAATTCTTCTTGTTGTTCAGTCATTAAGTCGTGTCCGACTCTTCATGACCCCATGAACCATATTGCGCCAGGCCTTCCTGTCCTTCACTGCCTCCCTGAATTTGCTCAGTTTCATGCTCATTGCTTCAGTGATGCTATCTAACCATCTCATCCTCTGCTGTCCTCTTCTCCTTTTGCCTTCAGTCTTTCCCAGCATCAGGATAATTGTCTGTCTTTTTTCTCAGGAGTTGCTGCAAAATTGTTGCAGCCAGCGCTCTCTGCTTTGGCTTACGTTGTTGAATTCTGATTAAGACAGTTGCAAACTTATTACCGTCTCATGTGGGTTCCCTTCAGTGAAATCAAGGGGACCCACGTATCATTGTGCAAAAAGCAATTTATCTTGTCTTGTCCAAAGAGTCCTCTCTTCACATTAGGTGACCAAAGTATCTGAGCTTGAGCTTCATTATCAAGGGCAAATTCTACCCTCCACCCAGATGTATTTCTACATATAGCAAACACAGTTCTCTGTTTGTACATGGATTTTTGTCTACTTTTAGGACAGCTGTGCTAGAACATTGGGGAATTGTGAAAATGGGAGGACCACTAACTTTTCCTGCATGTCTTGCCATTGTCTTCAAAGGTGAGGTCAGGACATGCTTAGAACCTCTGTTTTGTTTCATAATGATGTGCTTTGTTATGGCATGAATTCTCTTCTCCGCTCCTTCTGTAACTAAGATGTCATTAAGATTCTGTAGTACAAACAAACTCAGAATAGTACTTAAGTTGGGAAGGGATAATGCTAAATGACAGGTAATGTTGTTACATACAGTCTGGGCCAAGCTACCCCTACACACAATACCATGATTGTCATAGTGGAAACTGAGAAAAGACTTGCATAATTCCTTAAGTACAGTTTCATCACATGTCATGTTGCAGTAATAGGGGTAATGAAGTCACTGTTTAGACAGCACACACTCATGGATACTTGCATGTTTAGACAGCACACGCTCATGGATACCTGCACTGACAGAAACAGCAAGAAGATGGAAGCACGTGCTTCAACGATCCTTAATTGTTCCTGTTTTATGTATCTTTTGGCACTGTCACCTTGTGTTCTTGGGGCAACACTCACAGACACACACCCTTGCAAATCCTGCTCAAGGTCCTGCCCAGCCTCTCTTTAAAAGATCTTTTTTTAAATGTGGTCCAGCCTTTGAGGGTTGTTGAGTTCTCATCATGACCCAACATCAATAATAATAATAATAACATCAACAACAACATCTGCCTATCCCAGGTCCTTGGGAAGGACTTAATAGGTGGATAAAAATGCCAAATCCAGTCTAAACATCTGGCTGACTGGACGAGCAACCTTCTCCTTCTCCTTCTCCTTCTCCTTCTCCTTCTCCTTCTCCTTCTCCTTCTCCTTCTCCTTCTCCTTCTCCTTCTCCTTCTCCTCCTCCTCCTCCTTGGCAGTGCCATGTAAGAAAAATGCTTTCTATTGTCTGTTCTAAATCTCCTTTATTGGAAGACCTCTGATCCCTCTGTTTGGAGAGAGGGAGAAAAACATTTCTTTCTCCATGTCAGGCATACTTTTACACATCTGGATCATGTTCCCCTCAGTTGCCTTTTTTCCAGGCTAAACAACCCTAAACATTCTAGATTTTTCTCATAAGGAAACTGTTAAGAGTCCGTAATAGTTTTGATTGTACTCTTTGGCAATTTTTCCAGTTCTATTGCAGATTAATAAATGTGGTAACTAGAACTGTACACCATAGTCCAGATGTGGATATAGATTTCTGTAAGTGCATTACAAAGTTGGCAATTTTATTTTCAATCTCTTTTCCTAATTATCCTGTGTTTTTGTCCACAGCTGCTCCATCCTAAGTCAACATCTTTATTGAGCCATCCATGACCACCTCCAGATCTTTTTCCTGGTTAGAAAGACAGCTCTGAACTCATCAGAATACACTGAAGCTTTTTCTTCTAATGCACATCACTTTACACTTATGTAAATCAAACTGCATTTGCCACTTGATTGACCATTCAACCTGTTTAAAGAGATTCTCTTTACAATCGTTTTTAATATCATTTGCATATTTGATTTCCTGCATACTTGACCTCCTCATTATTGACCCTTAACAAAGTTTCTTGTTGTGAAAAATGATTCGTAATGAAGAGACTCCAAAACCTATTTCAGATTATCTTGCAAGTACAGATATTGTCTATTGTCGTTACAGCACAGACAGTCCCAAAGAACACGATCATCTACTTTTAATGGCACAGATGTCACACGGTCCTGGTGCAACTCTTCCCAGTTCGAAGAGGAGATGGCTTGAGAGGGCACAATGACCTGATGATGCTTCTAAAATGCTGACCTGCTCAATTCATCCCTCCTGACCTTTGAAAGAATTCAAATTAGAGCAAAGGTGAACAGATTGAAGCCTACCAGCATTGGTGGATCAGAAATAGACATGTCATTCCAATATACCTTTTATAGAAGTAGGTGCAACACAATGTGGTAGTCCCATTTGTCTCTTTGCCCAGCATGAATTCTGCCACCCAAGTCCTAAACAGATATTCTTGTATAGACCTTGTCAAACAAAGCAGTAAAATAATAGTTTCTTTATGCTTGCTTTATCATATTTATACTGGAGTAGACAACCTTTTCACAGACCAGTTTTGGGGAAGGCTTAAAGACTTCATTTCAGTTTTGGTTGGGACAAAGATAAAGCAGAGAGAGTTAGAAGAGGAGGAGAATGAGGAGACTTCCAAAATAAACAAGGATATAAGTTACATACACCTTTCCCCTGTAAGCCTGTTGATTATGACTTGAATAAATTGCTTAGAGTCTCACTAGACTTAATGTGACTTGTTCTCAGGTAAGCATTTATAACAGCAGTCTCCTTACAGAGAATGAAACAATAAACTCACACGCAAATAATAGAACAGCAGCATCTTCCAAACCCCTAAACAGCAGATAAATTGCTTTTTGCACAATGATACGTGGGTCCCCTTGATTTCACTGAAGGGAACCCACATGAGAAGGTAATAAGTTTGCAACTGTCTTAATCAGAATTCAACAACGTAAGCCAAAGCAGAGAGCGCTGGCTGCAACAATTTTGCAGCATCTCCTGAGAAAGAAGACAGACAATTATCCTTCTCCATCCTTCTGATCGTTGATTTATCAGATAGAAACAGAATACTGTGGAGTCCTTGGGGTTCTCTGAGCTTGGTTCTTTTCTTGCAAACATTTTGTTACCCAGCTAGGTCACATCTTCAGTGCTAGAATGGAATGGGGTTT